>NW_025212496.1:0-13170 GCF_004010195.1 Chiloscyllium plagiosum | reverse complement strand
TGGAGGCTCCACAAATATCCCCATCCTTAATGATGGAATAGCCAAGCACATCGGTGAATGGGCTCAGCAAAAGATAACAATGAAGCATTCACAGCAATCTTCAGGGAGAAATGGATGGTCCATCGCGGCCTCTTCCAGTGGTCCACAGCATCACATATGACAGTCTTGAGTCAATTCGATTCACTCAATCTGATGTCAAGGCAGCGTTGGAGTCAATGGCATCTGCAAAGGCTCTGACAGTATTCTGGCGACATTAAAGCGGTCCATAGGTTGGCGCTCCCAAGCCAAGCTGTTCCAGTATCGTTACAAAACTAACTTCTACCTGACATTGTGGAACATTGCCCAGGTACATCCTGTACACCCAAAAAATACCGAATTAATTCAATCTGTCCAATTACCACCCCATCAGTCTGCTCTCAATCATCAGTAGAGTGATGGAATCTGTCATCAATATTAATATCAAGCATCAGCTGATCAGCAATAACGTGCTCAGTTACGCAGACTTTGTGTCTTGCCAAGGCCACTCAACAACTGACCACATTACAGCTTTGTTTCAAAGTGGAATACAGAGCTGAATTCCAGAGGAGAGGTGAGTGTTACAGTCCTTGCCATTGAGGCCGCACTCAAACAAGTATGGCAACAAGGATCTCAAGCAAAGCTGGAATCAGTAGGTAACAGAGGGTAAATTCTCTATTGGGTTTAATCACACGTGGTCCACAGTAAGATAGTCGTGGTTGTTGGAGGTCAGTCATCTCAGCTCCAGGAAAGTTTTGCAAGAGTTCCTCACGTAGTGTCCAAAGTTCAACCACATTCAGCTGCTTCATCAATCACTTTCCTTCAGAAGATCAAAAGTGATTAATTTCACTAATGATTACATAACGTTCAGAACCATTTGTGACTCCGCAGGTCTGAAACAGTCCACGCCCAAATGCAACACGCCTTTGACAATATCTAGTGTTGGGCTAACAGTTACAAGTAAAGTTTGAGCCACAAAAATACCAGTTAATAAGCATCTCCAAGGTTTTACCATCACTGAACACCCTCTATCAACATCCGAGAAGTTATTATTGACAGGAAAGAGTTTGGACATGCCAAAGGACCAGGTCAGAGGCCAAGAACACTGTGGCGATCAGTCCCTACTCACTGGTGCTCTTCAACCATCTACAAGGCACAAGTTAGGAGTGTTAGGGAATACTGCCCATTTGCCTGGATGAGTACAGGCCCAACAACACTCAAGAAACTTGACACCATCCAGGACAAAGCCCGCTGGATTGATGCCCACCACCACCGACATTCAATAGCAACAGTGTATGCTATCCACATGATGCACTGCAGAAATTCACCAAAGATCAGTTAGCAGCAACTTTCAATCGTCTGATCTCTGCTGTCTAGAGGTGAAAGGACAGCAGATACCTTAGAACAGCATCACGTTTAATTTCCCTCCAAATCGCTCACTATCCTGATTTGGAAATATATTGCTATTCTTTCACTGTCAATTCGTCAAAATCCCGGAATTCCCTCATTATGGCATTGTGGGTCAACCTACAGGAAATGGACTGCAGCGGTTCAAGAATGCAGTTTACCACCGACTTCTCAAGGGTAACTAGGGACGGGTAATAAATGGTAGCCTGGACAACAAAGCCATATCCCGCCAATAATTTTTTTAAAAAAGAACAATACTGCGACACGGTGGCTCAGCGAGGGTGCCACGGTGGCGCCGTGGTTAGCACTGCTACTTCACAGTGCTAGAGACACGTGTTTGATTCTACCCTTGGGCGACCATCCGTGTGGAGTTTGCACATTCTCCCTTTGTCATCATGGGATTTCTCCCACTGTCTAACGATGCGCAGGTTCGATACATCAGTTACAGGAAGGTAGAATAGGAGGGGAATAGATACAGATAGTTTACACTTTGGAAGATTGGTGTGAACGTGTTGGTCCAAATGGTGTGTTTCTGCACTTTAGAGCTTCTATGACTACTGGATGCTGCATACAGCTACTTATTGTACACTGTCTTTCCTCACTGCATCCCAGTGTGGAACATGCCACCTTGCTCATTCTGTCTCATTGGTATACATGTCTTACTGCTTACTGTACCTCCCAAATGACTATTCATACTATTTACTATATCTCACTCTATTGGCCATTCCTCAATGATGATTGTTGACAATTTCATTTTTCTGCACAAATTTCACTGGTGAATATATCTCACTGTTGAAAATTCTATACAACTCACAGAATCATGTAACTGACCATGGCTAACTTGTGGGTGGCATAGTGGTTAGCACAGCGCCAGAGACCCAGAATCAATTCCCACCTCAGGCGACTGACTGTGTGGAGTTTGCACATTCACCCGTGACTGCGTGGGTTTTCTCCGGGTGCTCTGGTTTCCTCCCACAGTCCAATAATGTGCGGGTTAGGTGAATTGGCCATTCTAAAATTACCCGTAGTGTTAAGTGAAGATACGAATGTAGGCGAATGGATCTGGATGGGTTGTACTTAGGAGAGTCGGTGAGGACTTTTTGGGCTGAAGGACCTGTTTCCACACTGCAATGAATCTAATTTAACTGCTAACATAATACCACTGCCCGACAATCAATCATAGAGCCCCGTTAGTATGAAAGCAGGCGGATTAATCCATCAAGTGTCCACTGACTCTCATATCCAGATCCACACTCTACCTGTTCCCTCACATTTCCCATGGCCAACCCACATGACGTGCACATCTTTGGACTGCAGGAGTAAACCTACTCAAAGTTGGGGAGAATGTGCAAACTCCACATAGATAGCTGCCAAGGAATGGAACCAGAATGGGTCGCTCGCACTGTGAAGTAGCAGTGCTAACCACTGAGCCACTATTTCATCGCAAATCACTGCTGTCTCTACCGCACTAATGCTGCCAGTGCCACACTGTTTGCTATCCCACAGAGCTAGGAGAACTTGACAGCTGCAGATGCTAACATCAGAGTCGAAAGTGCGGTGCAGGAAAAGCACAGAAGGTCGGGCAACATTCGAGGAACACGAGAAATCGACGTTTCGCGCGTAAGCCCTTCATGAGGCCTTATGCATGGCTTACATCCAAAAGGTCGATTGTCTAGCTCATCGAATGCTGCATGACCTGCTGTGCATTTCCTCTCCTACACGGTTGACCATCCCACTCTGCTGACTATACCTGTTTGGAAATCTAAAAGCATGTCACATTTAATCACACAGCAGTTGCACATGAATGTCAGGAGGTTATGCTTAAGATCGTGGGTGTACATGGACGAACTGTGCTTAGTACTGGCCACCTTCCTGAAGGAAAAAAAAACTAAATAAACTCGAGGCAGTTCAGAGAGAATTAATTGGCACATTCGTGGAATGTAGATGTTGTCTTAGGAGGAAATATTGGACAAGCTGAGCTTGTATCTAATTTAAAATAGAAAAGTCAAAGAACAACATGTTCGAAAAGTAGAAAATCCTGAAGGAACTTGCCAAGGTGGATGTGGAAAGGAGGTTGCCTCTTCAGGGAGAATAAAGAAGTTGGGGCCATTGTTTAAAAATCATGGACTCGTGTCGAAAACAGAGATTAAGGTGAAATTTCTTCTCAGTGGGTCCTGGGTGTTTGGAACTCTCTTCCCGCGAATGTAGTGGAAGCATTATCCTTGAATATTTGTTTCAACACTAGAGTAGATAGCTTCATGTTAACCAAGAACGTGAAAGATTATCATGTTGGAGGTGATATGGATTCCAGACTGCAAACATGTCAGCCATGAACTTATAAAATGGTGGAGCAGCGTTTGAGGGACTGAGTAGTCGACTACGGGTTCCATGATCATAAACTTACCATAATGCTGATTACACATCATCTCTCACATTTCCACCCAGCTGGTCATACTCAAAGCATCCATATCATCCAATATTCAATATCTCCACGTCACTTCATACCGCCCTGCTGATCATACTCAGCACCTCTGTATCACGTCATACACCCTACTGATTATACTCAATGCCACCATATCGCCGCATACCACCCTGCTGATAATACTTAACAACTTCATATCACCATTGCTGGCCAATCCTGACCGCTGACCATATATCATTGCTTTACTGTCTTACCATGCTGCTGATAAAACAGGAGTACCGAAAGTGCAGGGGGAATTCTCAAGAAAGAAATCAGGAAGGAAAAAGGGAGCATGAGAAAATGATGGCAGGCAACTTCAGGGAGAATCCAAAGATGCTTTATGAATATATCATTGAGGACGAGAGGACTCAGGATAAGCGTAGTTCCAATTATGGATCAAGGGAACAACCTTTGACAAAAGGGTGAAGACAGACGGCATTAGTAGAGTCTTAAATGAGTACTTCACATCTGTCTTTACTCAGAAGGTTAGTGCAAGTACTGAACACGCGAAGATGGGCTGTGCTGTTCTGGTGCAGATTGATATAAGAAGTGATGAAGTATTGGATGTTTCAGAGGATTTAAAAGTGGACAAACCTCTACATCCGAATTAAGTCCCAGGCTGTTGTGGGACACAATGAAGGAAATAATGGGGCCCTTGCCCAAATTTCTATGTTGTTTCTGGCCACAGGTTAGGTGCTCGAGAGCTGGAGAATATATAATGTTGTTCCACTTTACAAGAAGGGATAGACCAGGAACTATAAATCAATGAATCTAACCTCAGCCGTAGGGAAACTATGGAGGAACATAGTAAAGGAGGGAACTAATCTCCATTTAGAGTGGCAAAGTTTGATCAGGTATAATCAACATGGCTTTGTCAGAGGGACGTCATCCCTCAAAAATCTGATTGAATGTTTTTGAGGAGCTGATCAAGTATTTAGATGAGTGTCGGCCAGCTGATGGAGTTCATAGGGCCTTTAACAAGGTCCCACATGGAAAACTGACAAGAAGGTAAAAGCTCTTCAGATCCAGGGTAACTTGGCAAGATGGTTCCAAAATTAGTTTAATGGCAGTAGGCAGTGGTGGATGAAGTGTAATGTATCACTCCAGCCTGATGCGATGTTGCATTCCACAGAGATCAGTGCTAGGTCCCTTATTGTTTGTGGTATTTATAAATAATGTAGGTTAACATGTGACATGGGAATGTAAGCTTAGGAATGACGCAAAGCAGTGAGCAGGAAAATGTTAGTTTTCCAGAGATTGTTTAGATGGGCAGAGCAATGGCAAGTGGAATTGAGCCCTGGTAAATGTAAGGGTGATTCAGTTTGGAAGAAGGAGCAAGACAGGATACCACTAAATGAATGGCAGGAGATTCGGAAGCTCAAAAGAACTGAGGTAGCTTGAGCGATTTGTGCACAGATCCCTGAAGGTGGCAGGTTAGTTACGTAGCTCAGAAGGCATACGGATTACTTGCCTTTATAAGTTCTGGCATCGATCATCACAGCCAGGGAGGACATGTTGGGGATTTCTAGAATTTTAGTTAGGCTACAGCTGGAGTACAGTGTGGAGTTCTGATCTCCACATTACAGGAAGATACGATTATACTGGAGGGTATCAGAGGTGATTCACCAGGATGTTACTCGAGATGGAGCAGTTCAGCTACAAAACAAAAGAGTGGTTGAGCTCCTGTTGGTTAATTTAAAGCATTGAGGCTTCAAGCTGAACCTGATAGATGTGTATATGAGTATGAGGGGCATGGACAGGGTAGATAAACAACAGCTGTTCCCCTCACTGGAACGGTCAATAACAAGGGGGCATGATTTTAAAATTAAAGGTAGGATGGGATTAGACGGAATTTGAAACAAGCCTTTTCACTCATAGGAGGGCAGTTGAGACAGGAAACCTCACAACCTTTTAAAGGTGTGGGGCAAAGTAGGTGTCGTGCAGATTTTCATTGTATTTGACAGTTCAGACTGGACAGGCTGAAGGGCCTCTATTCTATTTCATTGAGTCGGTGATTCTGTGAACCCAGTGCTGACTATTAATGTCTCTTTACAATTAAACACTGAGGACTATTGCTACATTGTTGTCTCTCTACTGACCATATCTTACTACAGATTATATCTCACTGTGTCACACTGCTGCTCTTGCCTCAGTGCTGAACCGTATCATACTTTTGTCCAGGCTACACCATTGACCATCGCTAACCACAGGCCACAGATCATCTGGCATCGCATCAGAAATGCCATTCAGCCCAATAAATTTGATCTGCCAATCAACGAGATTATGGATGATCTGATAACCTTCAACCCCACTTTACAGCTTTTTCCTAAAATCCTTCATTCCCTGACTGATTAAAATAGATATCTCAGCCTTGAATATAGTTAATGGTACAGCCTCAAGGAACCTCTGCGGCAAAGAATTCTGCAGGCTCGGTATTCTGTGAGAGAAGAAATTTCTCCCCTTCTCTTTGAAATGTGCAGCCCTTATTCTGGCGTTATACCCTCTGGACCTCTACAAGGAACCTCTGCGGCAAAGAATTCTGCAGGCTCGGTATTCTGTGAGAGAAGAAATTTCTCCCCTTCTCTTTGAAATGTGCAGCCCTTATTCTGGCGTTATACCCTCTGGACCTCTACTCTGTCACGGGGGATATTGTATATTCCAATAAATACAACCTAATCTACACAAGCTCTGGTCATAAGGCAGTCTCTTCATACCTGACATCAGCATACAGAGCCTCCAATGCAAGTTTACACTTCTTCAGATAACGGGCCCAAAATATGTTCAGTTTTTCACCTCTGGTCTGATGAATCTCCTGCATAATATTAAAAACCTCCAATCTTTTATACTTCATTTTATTTGATATTATGTTCACCATTCTACATACTTCCTCATTACCCACTGAACTTGGATGGTTTTTATGATTTACGCACTCGGACTCCAAGATCCTTCTGTTTTGAAGATTTCTGCAGTCTTTCTCTATTTAAATACTTTTCATCTCCTCTGTTCTTCCTGCCTATGTGCATTACGTCACATTACTAGCTGTTAAAAGTCACATTATTCGCTATGATAGAATGGCATAGTAGACATGATCTGCAGAATGGCCTAATTCAGTTCCCAAAACTTGTGTTCCTTCCGTTTATTCCACTAATGTATTCCATTTGCCAAGCTTTTGCCCTCTTGCTTACCCTGTCTATATCCCTATGCGGACACTTTGTTACTTCTGCAAACGTGTCTGATCCCCAAATCCAAGTCATTAATGTATATTGTAAATAGTTGTACCCATTAATAATCCCTGTGTATTTCCTTGTCACATGCTCAAAATATCCCATGAAGGATTCGTCATCTTACCATGTAGTTATTGTTCGGGGACACAAAGATTATACCATCAATGTCTTCTTATTTTTTCTTAAATGCATTGAAGAGGCTGATGGGTCTTTCATCCTTTTTTTTTCCGGAGCACTTTTTCTGCAGCGATAGTAATTTATTTATTTCTCTCTCCTCCAATAGCTCCTCATTGGCCAATCTATCCAAGTCCACATGGAGATTACAGTCACCCAGTATTTTTGTACTTCCTTGTCACATGCTCAAAATATCCCATGAAGGATTCGTCATCTTACCATGTAGTTATTGTTCGGGGACACAAAGATTAATATCAATGTCTTCTTATTTTTTCTTAAATGCATTGAAGAGGCTGATGGGTCTTTCATCCTTTTTTTTTCCGGAGCACTTTTTCTGCAGCGATAGTAATTTATTTATTTCTCTCTCCTCCAATAGCTCCTCATTGGCCAATCTATCCAAGTCCACATGGAGATTACAGTCACCCAGTATTTTTGTACTTCCTTGTCACATGCTCAAAATATCCCATGAAGGATTTTCAGTCATCCAACCCAAGATCATTTCACCCCATGAGACATATTCCAACATTAACAACTGTATACCGCATTACCCTTTCTTCATTCCTATATTTCTCGTTGTTGACAAAATGTATGGCTTAATATCCCACAACATGAATCAAGCCACGTTCCTGACCATCAGACTGCTATCCATCCCGCACAACCAGTCACTCCACACTGCTATCGACACCACACAGATGCCTATACCACACTGCTGACCATACCTCGTCGCTGTCAATCCCACACTGATGACCATCTTACACTGCTGACCATACCTCAGTGCTTACCATCCCACACAGCTGACAATTCCTCGCTGCTGACCATACTTCACTGGTAACAATCTCTCATTGCAGACCACCTCTCACTGCTGACCATCCCTCACTGATGACCTGAAATCACTGCTGACCATCCCTTAGTTCTGACCATCCACACTGCTGACTATACTTTACAGCCGACCATCCCTCAGTGCTGACCATCCCATGCTTTTGACTGTCCCTCACTGCTGACAATCCCTCACTGCTAACCGCCCCACACTGCTAACCTTCCCTCACTGCTGCCTGTCCCTCACTGCTGACCATTCCTCCCTACTGCCTGTTTCCACACTGCTTAACGTCCTCAGCGCTGACAATCACACACTGATGACCGTCCCTCACTACTGACCATTCCTCACCACTGAACGTCCCTCAGTACTGACCGTCCCTCACTGCCAACAGTCCCACACTGCCAACCATCTCTCACTGCTGACCATCTCCCACTGCTGACCATCCCTTATCACTGGCCATGTCACACTACTGCCTGTTTTCACGTTGATGTCTATTTCATATTCCTCAGCAGACTTCAGCATGTCTGACAGATGACCATAATACACTTTTGAGCATACATCACTGTAGATCATATCAGTACTGAATATATCTAACTATATCTGGCCATCTATCACTGGTGGCCATTACACGTGGCTGTTCAGTGTATGCTTGTGTCAGCTTCTCTTCTGAGTTTGGCACATCACTAACAATGCCACACTACTGACGATTTCATTTGTCGCCTACAGTAGAGTTGCAAAATGCACTATTAATCTCATTGTGCCCAAGGTCACCACAAACATGTAACGTAATTAAACAACCAAAATGCCCAGTTTACCTGATCATCTAATTTCGGTTTAAAGAAACACACGCTGAGTTTATTTCATTAACAAAAAAAGGCATAAACAAGCTGATTTTCTCAACTAGTGGCAGAAAGTTAATGTGAAAGTTGGAATTCAGAATGGCCTTGTGGCATTATGTCTGAAATGTTCATTCAGAAACCCACGGATTATTCTGGGGGCAATAGTCCTGATTTTGCAATGGTTGATGGTACAATTTGAATGGGGAAAGAAAAGCTCGACTTTTGATTGAATATTGACTGTGATTCTAATCTTGATTATCTGGGGAATGCGGTTGTCTTTTAGCCAGCTTTTAGGTCAGGCGATATGGGCAGGAAATACTGACCTAGACATCAAAGAAAATATTTTAAGTTCCCCACATGAACAACGAGAAACTGAAAAGAGAAATACTTTGCGTGTATAAAAACTATACTCAGGGCAATATATATCTGTATTGGTATGACACGAAGTAAACCATCCTGCTCAATTTAATCCAGCAGTAATTACGAAAATTCAAGAGACCAAGAACTATTTAAAGGACAAATTAATAAATTTATTTCTTCCAGTTTAACAGAAATTAATTAACTAACAATTATTTACAACTCCTTTCTCTAACCTACGTTTTACTTTCCCTTCTATAATGCTTGCCTGATAAAATCCCCGAATATGATTTACCAAAATATAAATTTTCAAAACCAGTCATATGTCAAATCTTCTCGTTATATCTTCCTCTGCCTCCTTTTCTTCTTCTTAGATATTTTTGTTTCACAGGTCATTGATCGATAAAGGTACCTTGAAGAGACCTATTTTCCAGACAGTGTTCAGAAGTAGTTAGCTTGCCGTGCTCCTCCCAACTGTTCGATTTTCACAGGTATTATATCCCCAAAGCATCGAATTGTGTAATTGTCGTTTACTATTGTCAATATGCTAAATTGAAAATTGATCTAAGTTTAGTATTTTTTGGGATATAAGTTAAACTGATTGGTCTATTTCGAATTTATTTTGTCGTCCCCAGGCAACCAGCTAGTCAAGTTCTTCGATCAAATGTTACATTATATCCTTTTCAGAACTCTTGGAGCTGTGTCAGGTAGTTCTGCTAGCTTTTAACTCATTTGAAGGTACAGTGCACACACATCTTCACAACAGTATCATCAGTCCAAATCACGAAAATTAAATGAGACATATTCACCATCTTTTGTGTCATTTGACAGTCCATCTTTAGTTGACTGGTTGATTGGTTGGAGCGAGGGTCTTTCTTTATCATTTGGGTTTTATAAATTGTATCTTTTAGAGGCTCTGAAACAAGTGTTCCTGCTAAAACAGAATTTGAGAAGGTAACTTTTCTGAGAAATGAGACAAGCAGATCTCTTCTGGAGGTTTTCTTGCCTTTGAGTTTGCGTTTTCCGAATAGTATCTACGTTAAACTGCAGACTGGCCAATCACAGGCTTTTTACGACACTGATTCCTGAACAAAGGTATCAATTCATCTGTACTCAATAGCCGCAGAAAGTAATGTATTTAGACTCACACTTCTTTTCCAAGGTGCAGTTATTTCCTTGACCATTCCCTCCTTTGAAACGTGGTGCCATTTTTTTTAATACGTGGGTCCAATTTTAAAAAAAAAGAAACGTAGAAGATTACAGATCAGTACAGGCCTTTTGTCCCTCGATGTTGCGCTAACCTGTGAAACCAATCTGAAGCCCATCTAATCTACGCTATTTCATTTATGACGACATATTTATCCAATTACCATTTTAATGCCATTAAAGTTGACAAAACTATTACTGTTCCACACAGAGCATTCGACGCCATTATCGCTCTCTGAGGAAACAAACTATGCTTGACATCTGTCCGACGTCTACACCCCCAATTTAAATTTCTGCCTTTTCATGCAAGCCATCACTATCCGAGGAAAATGCTCTCATTGTCCACCCTATCTAACCCTCAGATTACCTTATATGTTTCTAATAAATCACCTCTCAACCTTCTTTTATCTCTTTACACAGCCTCAAGTCCCTCAGCCATTCCTCATAACAGCTTTCCTCCATAAACGGAAAAATCCTAGTAAATTTGCTCTGAAACATTTCCAAATCTTCCGCATCCTTCCCAGAATGCGGTGACCACAAATGCACTACAAGTGCAGCCACACCAGAATTTTGTACATCAGCAGCATGACCTTATGGCTCCAAAACTCAATGCCTTTACCAATAAAAGCTAACACGCCGTGTGCCTTTTAACACCTCTTTCAACCTGGGTGGTAACTTTCAGGGATCGTTGTACATGGACACCGAGATCTCTCTTCTAATTTACAGAACCAAGAATCTTACCATTAACCCAGTACTCTGTATTCATGGGGCTCCTTCCAAAGTGAATCACATCACCCTTTTTTCGCATTAACCTCAATCTGCAACCTCTCAGCACAGCACACCTCTAACACGGATGGTTGTCCTACTTTAATCTAACGCTGCGATGGCCCAGGAATGCCAAGAGACTGGTGCATAAGATGAGTTGAGTATGTTGCTGAGGCAATTGTGATATTCACAGAGGGGTGGAATAGATGGTTGAGGCATCAGAAGCACCCTGGAAGATGCAGCAGCCGGTGCGACACTCTCATTTCCCTCTCTCTGCGTTCCTGAGAGGAAAGGTTAATTGAATATAAGCTGGATTTCTCCTTCTCACCCTATCCAGCCTGTCGGTTTTGTTGCATATTAAAAACATTGATGAATTTTAGCTCTCATTATTTTTAATTTCTTCATCAGCTTCACTAGCTGGACCACAATTCATTGCTCATCTGTAGTTTACTTCCAGAAGGCGGTAATGATCTATATTCTTGAAACTGTGTCCTGCATATTCGGTCAGTACATTTTGAAAGCCAATTGTGGTGTTGATGGAATTCTAGGTTTTTGAACCAACATCATTGGAGGAAAACTGATATATTTCCCATCAGAATGTTTTGCAGTTTTGAGGTAAAATGAAAAACATTGCTGCCCTCATGCATTTGGTTCAGTTTTCAGTCGAACTGACAATGCTTGAATGCTTTTGAACATATCGTCGACAGACTTCTGGAGCTTTCAACAGCACATAATATGAATCGTATAGGCTCGACCTGTATTCATGGGTAGTGGAAGAAGCGAGTGTTTATGCATGTAATACGCTTGAAGTGTGCTGCTTTGTCCCGAATATGATCCACTGCTGTTGTAGATGATCTCATCCACCCAATTGAATATTCTACGACCTTTCTCACACTGGTATTGTAGATGATAGGCAGGTCTTTGTGTTTCGTGGAGCAATTGACCAGTGCACAATTAGTAGTCTCTATCATGCTCCTACTTATATAAACAGTTCTGTTGTCATTTCTGTGGTGCAAATGGAACATGCCAGTTCTAATCTCAAACGGAGGTATTATACAGATCTTGCCATGACCTAAAATGCATGCTTCAATATCTGAGGTGTGAAGATTAGTGACTATGCTGCTCCTTTAACCAAATTCTGTCGTCAGCGATTTTTGAAAAGGTTTGTAGCTCAGGTCAATGATAAATATGCAAGTTAGTTCTCTGAGGTGGAAGGTTTGTTTCGAGGTGGTTCGTCACCAAGACTAGGTAACATATTGAGTGAGAGTTGGGGAAGTGCTGGTGGTAAGTCGCTCCTCTCTATTTCTACAACTTGGTTTCTTAAGGTGAGCGATGACACTTCTACATCTTTTTTTCGAGTGAACTTAGATGTGATCTCGTCGATGTGTTCATTAATTGAGTTTTAGCTAGAATGCCCTGCCTCGAAGAATACTCGTGCATGTCTTTGTTTCACCTGTCCTAAGATGTGTGTGTTGTCCCAGTTAAAGTTGTGTTCTTCTCTGTGTGTCTCTTTGTATACTAGTGATAGTGGGTCATGTGCTTCGTTGGCGAGTTCGTGTTCATATATCGTGGTGGCAGGATTTCTGCTTGGTTTTCTGATGTAGTGTTTTTTCTTACAGCTTTAACATTGCATTTTAAATGGCATCAGTTTTGCTGGTAGTCCGAAACGTCGATTTCGAAGCTCCTTGGATGCTGCCTGAACTGCTGTGCTCTTCCAGCACCACTAATCCAGAATCTGGTTTCCAGCATCTGTAGTCATTGTTTTTACTAAGGAGTTGTGTGCCCATCAAATTGCTAGTTTTAACTAAGTAATTAGCTATCCTGGAGGTACTTAATAATGACCTTGGACAACAAACTGCAAGGTGTAAACTGTTCCAATAGAGGTCTTCAAGCTCCTGAATATTT
>NW_025212495.1:25083-27000 GCF_004010195.1 Chiloscyllium plagiosum | reverse complement strand
AACCCCACAATTCCCATGGCCAATCCACCAAACCTGCACTGTGGAGGGAAACCAGAGCAAACCCCACACAGACACAGGGAGAACCTGCAATTCCACACTGGAATCGAACCCAGGTCCCTGGCGCTGTGAGGCAACCAATTCTAACCACTGAGCCACCACGCCATCTTCTTCTTAAAGGCAGGCTGTCCTTCACAGGGAGATGAGTCAAAAAAATTGCTGTAACGTAAATTATTGCAAAGTTAGACGGTAGATCCCAGAGTGAAGATACACCAATACACCTTGACTAAATCTCACTAAAATACATTGAAAAGCAATCCAGAATCCTTCTTGACAGTTTACAGCAGACAAAGATCCAAAATATCTTTGTGCCTTGTATTTGGGACTGATACTTTATGCAGCACTAGCCCAGAGTTCAGTCTGTGGCTTAATTAACCCAGCTCCCTTGCAGAATGCTGCAGGAGTATATTGCCTGTGCATTCATTCTCAACATATACAGCACCTGTCTCTGCATGATGTCAGGGTGGTATCCATTCAGACCACGTGTACTCTCCCAGTAACAGACACAGGTAGCATGGGCTAGCCACAACACTGACCAAGTCCTTGCACTGACAAAGTGGATTGAATTGCAGGACAGGGAGCTAATACTGCCACCTGGTGGCAAATTGCAATAGAGAAAGTTGGACCATGCTGTCAAACTCAAAATCACTTGTGGAATTATCAGCAAGTCCTCACAATACCTCAAAGTTCTCCTGTGCTCCTATTTATGTTCCTATTATTGACAGAGATAACAAAAACATACAGAGAATATGGCACAGTGGCTCAGTGGTTAGTACTGGTGCCTCACAGCTCCAGAGACCCGGGTTCAACTCCTGCCTTGGGCGACTGTTTGCGTGGAGTTTGCATATTCTCCCTGTGTCTGCGTGGGTTTCCTCCCACAATCAAAGATATGCAGGTTAGGTGAATTGGCCATGCTAAATTGCCCGTAGTGTTAGGTGGATTAGTCAGGGGTAAATATAGGGGGGTGGGTTTCTCTTCGGACGGTCGACGTGGACTCGTTGGGCCAAAGGACCTGTATCACAATGTAGGTAATCCAATCTAATATCTAATCTACATCCCACTCCCACAATGTGACACTCCCTTACCACTGTCTACTCCCACAGTGTGACACTGTCTCACCACTGCCCACTCCCACAGTGTGACACTCCCTCACCACTAACCATTCCCACAGTGTGACACTCCCTCACCACTGCCCACTCCCACAGTGTGACAGTCCCTCACCACTGCACACTCCCACAGTGTCACCCTCCCTTACCAATTCCCACTCCCACAGTGTGACACTCCCTCACCACTGCCCACTCCCACAGTGTGACACTCCCTCACCACTGCCCACTCCCACAGTGTGACACTCCCTCACCACTGCCCACTCCCACAGTGTGACACTCCCTCACCACTGCCCACTCCCACAGTGTGACACTCCCTTACCAATTCCCACTCCCACAGTGTGACACTCCCTTACCAATTCCCACTCCCACAGTGTGACACTCCCTTACCAATTCCCACTCCCACAGTGTGACACTCCCTTACCAATTCCCACTCCCACAGTGTGACACTCCCTTACCAATTCCCACTCCCACAGTGTGACACTCCCTTACCAATTCCCACTCCCACAGTGTGACACTCCCTTACCAATTCCCACTCCCACAGTGTGACACTCCCTTACCAATTCCCACTCCCACAGTGTGACACTCCCTTACCAATTCCCACTCCCACAGTGTGACACTCCCTTACCAATTCCCACTCCCACAGTGTGACACTCCCTTACCAATTCCCACTCCCACAGTGTGACACTCCCTTACCAATTCCCACTCCCACAGTGTGACACTCCCTTACCAATTCCCACTCCCACAGTGTGACACT
>NW_025212495.1:16117-20412 GCF_004010195.1 Chiloscyllium plagiosum | reverse complement strand
GTAGTAGGGGTCCCTCTGACAGTGCAGCACTCCTGTAGTAGCGGACCCTCTGACAGTGCACACTCCTGCAGTAGCGGACCCTCCGACAGTGCGGCACCCATGTAGTAGGGGTCCCTCTGACAGTGCAACACTCCTGTAGGAGCGGACCCTCTGACAGTACAGCACTCCTACAGTAGCGGACCCTCTGACAGTGCAGCACTCCTGCAGTAGCGGTCCGTCTGACAGTGCAGCACTCCTATAGTAGCGGTCCCTCTGACACTGCACCATTCCAATAGTCAGGGTCCCTCTGACAGTGCAGCACTCCGGTAGTAGTGGTCCCTCTGACAGTGCAGCACTCCGGTAGTAGGGGTCCCTCTGACAGTGCAGCACTCCTGTAGTAGCGGACCCTCTGACAGTGCACACTCCTGCAGTAGCGGACCCTCCGACAGTGCGGCACTCATGTAGTAGGGGTCCCTCTGACAGTGCAACACTCCTGTAGTAGCGGACCCTCTGACAGTGCAGCACTCCTGCAGTAGCGGACCCTCCGACAGTGCGGCACCCATGTAGTAGGGGTCCCTCTGACAGTGCAACACTCCTGTAGGAGCGGACCCTCTGACAGTACAGCACTCCTATAGTAGCGGATCCTCTGACAGTGCAGCACTCCTGCAGTAGCGGACCCTCTGACAGTGCAGCACTCCTATAGTAGCGGATCCTCTGACAGTGCAGCACTCCTGCAGTAGCGGACCCTCTGACAGTGCAGCACTCATGCAGTAGCGGACCCTCTGACAGTGCAGCACTCCTGCAGGAGCGGTCCATCTGAAAATGCAGCACTCCTGTAGTAGGGGTCCCTCTGACACTGCAGCACTCCTGTAGTAGGTGTCCCTCTGATAGTGCAGCACCCCTGCAGTAGCGGACCCTCTGACAGTGCAGCACTCCTGCAGTAGCGGTCCCTCTGACAGTGCAGCATTCCTATAGTAGCGGTCCCTCTGACAGTGCAGCACTCCTGTAGTAGGGGTCCCTCTGACAGTGCAGCACTCCTGTAGTAGCGTTCTCTCTGACAGAGCAGCACTCCTGCAGTAGCGGACCCTCTAACAGTGCAGCACTCCTGCAGTAGCGGTCCCTCTGACACTGCACCATTCCAATAGTCAGGGTCCCTCTGACAGTGCAGCACTCCTCTAGTAGGGGTCCCTCTGACAGAGCTGCACTCCGGTAGTAGCGGTCCCTCTGACAGTGCAGCACTCCGGTAGTAGCGGTCCCTCTGACAGTGCGGGACTACTGTAGTAGCGGCCACTCTGACAGTATGGCAATCCTGTAGTAGCGGTCCGTCTGATAGTGCTACACTCCTGTAGTAGCGGTCCCTTTGAATGTGCGGTAGTCCTGTAGTAGGGGTCCCTCTGACAGTGCAGCACTACTGCATTAGCCTCCCTCTGACACTGCAGGACTCCTGTAGTACGTGTCCCTCTGACAGTGCAGCACTCCTGCAGTAGCGGACCCTCTGATAGTGCAGCACCCCTGCAGTAGCGGACCCTCTGACAGTGCAGTACTCCTGCAGTAGCGGTCCCTCTGACAGTGCAGCACTCCTGTAGTAGGGGTCCCTCTGACAGTGCAGCACTCCTGTAGGATGGGTCCGTCTGACAGTGCAGCACTCCTGTCGTAGCGGTCCCTCTGACAGTACAGCACTCCTGCAGCAGCGGTTCCTCTGACAGTGCAGCACTCCTGTAGTCGGGGTCCCTCTGACAGAGCAGCACTCCTGCAGTAGCGGACCCTCTGACAGTGCAGCACTCCTGCAGTAGCGGTCCGTCTGACAGTGCAGCACTCCTATAGTAGCGGACCCTCTGACAGTGCAGCACTCCTGTAGTAGCGGTCCCTCTGACAGTGTGGCACTCCTGTCGTAGCGGTCCCTCTGACACTGCACCATTCCAATAGTCAGGGTCCCTCTGACAGTGCAGCACTCCGGTAGTAGGGGTCCCTCTGACAGAGCAGCACTCCTGTAGTAGCGGTACCTCTGACAGTGCGGGACTACTGTAGTAGCGATCCCTCTGACAGTGCAGCACTCCTGCATTAGGCTCCCTCTGACAGAGCAGCACTGCTGTAGTAGGGGTTCCTCTGACAGTGCTGCACTCCTGTAGTAGCGGTCCCTCTGACACTGCGGCACTCCGGTAGTAGGGGTCCCTCTGACACTGCGGCACTCCGGTAGTAGAGGTCCCTCTGACACTGCAGCACTCCTGTAGTAGGGGTCTCTCTGACAGAGCAGCACTGCTGTATTAGGGGTCTCTCCGACAGAGTAGCACTGCTGTAATAGGGGTCCCTCTGACAGTGCGGCAATCCTGCAATAGGCTCCCTCTGGTACTGCAGCACTCCTGTAGTAGGGGTCCCTCTGACAGTGCGGCAATCCTGTAGTAGGGGTCCCTCTGACAGTGCAGCACTCCTGTAGTAGGGGTCCCTCTGACAGTGCGGCAATCCTGCATTAGCTCCCTCTGACAGTGCAGCCCTCCTGTAGTAGGTGTCCCTCTGACAGTGCGGCACTTCTGTAGTAGCGGTCCCTCTGACAGTGCAGCACTACTGTAGTCGGGGTCCCTCTGACAATGTGGCACTCCTGTAGTCGGGGTCCCTCTGACTGTCAGCACTCCTGTAGTAGCGGTCCCTCTGGCAGTGTAGCACTCCTGCAGTAGTGGACCCTCTGACAGTGCAGCACTCCTGCAGTAGCGGACCCTCTGACAGTGCTCTGACAGTGCAGCACTCCTGCAGTAGCGGACCCTCTGACAGTGCAGCACTCCTGCAGTAGCGGTGCCTCTGACAGTGCAGCACTCCTGTAGTAGCAGTCCCTCTGACAGTGCAGCATTCCTGTTGTAGCGGTCCGTCTGACAGATCAGCACTCCTGTCGTAGCGGACCCACTGACAGTGCAGCACTCCTGTACTAGCGGTCCCTCTGACAGTGCAGCACTCCTGTACTAGCGGTCGCTCTGAAAATGCAGCACGCCTTTAGCAGGTGTCCCTCTGACAGTGCGGCACTCGTGTACTAGCGGTCCCTCTGACAGTGCAGCACTCCTGTACTAGCGGTCCCTCTGACAGTGCAGCACTCCTGTACTAGCGGTCGCTCTGAAAATGCAGCACGCCTTTAGCAGGTGTCCCTCTGACAGTGCGGCACTCGTGTAGTAGCGGTCCATCTGACAGTGCAGCACTGCTGTAGTATCAGTCCCTCTGACAGAGTAGCACTCCTGTAGTAGTGGCCCTTCTGACAGTATGGCACTCCTGTAGTAGGGGTCCCTCTGGCACTGCAGCACTCCAGTAGTAGCGGTCCCTCTGAAAATGCAGCACGCCTGTAGTAGGTGTCCCTCTGACAGTGCGGCACTCCTGTAGTTGCGATCCATCTGACAGTGCAGCACTGCTGTAGTATCAGTCCCTCTGACAGAGTGGCACTCCTGTAGTGGTGGCCCTTCTGACAGTATGGCACTCCTGTAGTAGGGGTCTCTCTGGCAGTGCAGCACTCCTGTAGCAGGTGTCCCTCTGACAGTGCAGCATTCCTGTAGCAGGTGTCCCTCTGACAGTGCAGCACTCCTATAGTAGTGGACCCTCTGACAGTGCAGCACTCCTGTCGTAGCGGTCCCTCTGACACTGCAGCACGCCTGTTGTCGGGGTCCCTCTGACAGTGCAGCTCTCCTCTAGTAGGGGTCCCTCTGACAGAGCTGCACTCCGTTCGTAGCAGTCCCTCTGACAGTGCAGCACTCCGGTAGTAGGGGTCTCTCTGAGAGTGCAGCACTCCTGTAGTAGCGGTCCCTCTGACACTGCAGCACTCCTGTAGTGGCGGCGCCTCTGACACTGCGGCACTCCGATAGTAGGGGTCCCTCTCACACTGCAGCACTCCTGTAGTAGGGGTCCCTCTGACAGTGCGGCAATCCTGCATTAGGCTCCCTCTGACAGTGCAGCACTACTGTAGTCGGGGTCCCTCTGACAATGCGGCACTCCTGTAGTCGGGGTCCCTCTGACTGTCAGCACTCCTGTAGTAGCGGTCCCTCTGGCAGTGTAGCACTCCTGCAGTAGCGGACCCTCTGACAGTGCAGCACTCCTGCAGTAGCGGACCCTCTGACAGTGCAGCACTCCTGCAGTAGCGGACCCTCTGACAGTGCAGCACTCCTGCAGTAGCGGACCCTCTGACAGTGCAGCACTCCTGCAGTAGCGGACCCTCTGACAGTGCAGCACTCCTGCAGTAGCGGACCCTCTGACAGTGCAGCACTCCTGCAGTAGCGGACCCTCTGACAGTGCAGCACTCCTGCAGTAGCGGACCCTCTGACAGTGCAGCACTCCTGCAGTAGCGG
>NW_025212495.1:13626-15952 GCF_004010195.1 Chiloscyllium plagiosum | reverse complement strand
GCACTCCTGTAGTAGGGGTCCCTCTGACACTGCAGCACTCCTGTAGTGGCGGCGCCTCTGACACTGCGGCACTCCGGTAGTAGGGGTCCCTCTGACACTGCAGCACTCCTGTAGTAGGGGTCCCTCTGACAGTGCGGCAATCCTGCATTAGGCTCCCTCTGACAGTGCGGCACTCCTGTAGTAGCGGTCCCTCTTACAATGCAGCACTCCTGTAGTCGGGGTCCCTCTGACAGTGCAGCACGCCTCTAGTAGAGGTCCCTGTGACAGAGCTGCACTGCGTTCGTAGCGGTCCTTCTGATAGTGCAGCACTCCAGTAGTAGGGGTCCCTCTGAGAGTGCAGCACTCCTGTAGTAGCGTTACCTCTGACAGAGCAGCACTCCTATAGTAGTGGCCCCTCTGACACTGTGGCACTCCTGTAGTAGGGGTCCCTCTGACACTGCAGCACTCCTGCATTAGGCTCCCTCTGACACTGCAGCACTCCTGTCGTAGTGGCCCCTTTGACACTGCAGCACTCCTGTAGTAGGGGTCCCTCTGACACTGCAGCACTCCTGCAGTAGGTGTCTCTCTGACATAGCAGCACTGCTGTAATTGGGGTCCCTCTGACAGTGCTGCACTCCTGTAGTAGCGGTCCCTCTGACACTGCAGCACTCCGGTAGTAGCGGCCCCTCTGACACTGCGGCACTCCGGTAGTAGTGGTCTCTCTGACAGAGCAGCACTCCTGTAGTAGCGGTCCCTCTGACACTGTGGCACTCCTGTTGTTGCGGCCCCTCTGACACTGCGGCACTCTGGTAGTAGGGGTCTCTCTGACACTGCAGCATTCCTGTAGTAGGGTTCTCTCTGTGAGAGCAGCACTCCTGTAATTGGGGTCCCCCTGACACTGCAGCACTCCTGTAGTAGGGGTCTCTCTGAGAGAGCAGCACTCCTGTAATTGGGGTCCCTCTGACAGTGCAGCACTCCTGCAGCAGTGGTCCCTCTGACAGTGCAGCACTCCTGTAGTAGCAGTCTTTCTGACACTGCGGAACTCCTGCAGTAGCGGTCCCTCTGACAGAGCAGTACTCCTGTAGTAGGGATCCCTCTGACAGAGCAACATTCCAGTAGTAGGGGTCTCTCTGACAGAGCAGCACTGCTGTAGTTGGGGTCCCTCTGACAGTGCGGCAATCCTGCATTAGGCTACCTCTGGCAGTGCAGCACTCGTGTACTAGCGGTCCCTCTGAAAATGCAGCACGCCTGTACTAGCGGTCCCTCTGACAGAGCAGCACTCCTGTAGTTGGGGTCCCTCTTACAGTGCAGCACTCCTGTAATAGCGGTCGCTCTGACAGTGCAGCACTCCTGTAGTTGGGGTCCCTCTGACAGTGCAGCACTCCTGTAGTTGGGGCCCCTCTTACAGTGCTGCACTCCTGTACTAGCGGTCGCTCTGACAGTGCAGCACTCCTGTAGTAGGTGTCCCTCTGGCAGTGTAGCACTCCTGTACTAGCGGTCCCTCTGAAAATGCAGCACGCCTGTAGCAGGTGTCCCTCTGACAGTGCGGCACTCGTGTAGTAGCGGTCCCTCTGGCACTGCAGCACTCCTGTAGTAGCAGTCTGTGGTGAAAGGGTTAAAATTGTGTCCCAATACATGTGTGAATCTAACCGAAAATGGAAGGTGTCGCTTAGTCCCGTGTGAATCTTATTACACACCTTCCCGTGTGAATCTTCTTATCTGCATGTGACCAGAATGGAATGTGTTTTTCAGCCTTGCTCTGCTGTTCACATGAATGTTTAGATCTCGAAAAGAGTATATCAGCTGGAAAAGTCTCCAGTTCGGGAGAGTCTGCTCCGGGGTTGCGGTTAACCGCCGAGCGTGGGTTGTTGGCAACCGCTCTACGAGAACTGACGGCTCCCAGTTCCGGTAACACGTAGACTGAGTATAAACCAGACCCGTTGTAAGTACGAGACCTGGTTGTGGCGACGCTGAGGGGAATAAAACACTTATATTCTAGCAGACTCGCCTCTTGGCTGTTTGCTCTGTGTCAGACTACTTTCCTGCGAGCCTGGTCCTTGACCTTGAGAATTCTCTGAAACATCAGTGCATTAAAGAGTCATACAGCACGGAATGAGACCCTTCAATTCATCCAAGCCAACTAAGTTTCACAAACTGAATTAATCCCATTTACCTGTGTTTGGCCCCCATCGCTCTAAATCTTATCTATTCGTGTATTGTCCAAATGTCTTTCAAATGTTGTAACTGTACCTGCATCTACCAATTCCTCAGTTCAAGGCAAGGACTGATTAGGGATAGTCAACATAGCTTTGTGCATGGGAAATCATGTCTCACAAACTTGATTGAG
>NW_025212495.1:0-13473 GCF_004010195.1 Chiloscyllium plagiosum | reverse complement strand
TGGAGAGGTATATAGGTTTTACCTCTTGATCCCTTTGATTAAACCTAATTAAAGTCGGTCTTTTACTACACTACTCTCATATCTTATATGCCCAACATCATTGACTGATATGAAATTAATTAATACCCTTATTAATGGTTGTGCTCAAATCCAGGATTAAGTTGATAACATCCACTAAAACTCTCCACCTTGATTAAAGCTGTACCTTCAAATCTAGAAGAATAACACAATTTTGTTTGGTAAGAACAATTGGTAATTATTAAATATGGATTAAAACAAAACAATAAAGCAATGATAACATATTCACAGTAGTAAGCGTGAGATTGTACTAGCTAACTAACTTATTGCCCTTTGGTTCACTCTCCTTTAATAGTTGGAAGATTTTCCATCCAAAATTTAGGGGGTCTTCAGTGGGAACAGTTTGTATTTATTGTATCAACTCCTGTTAAATATATTTCTTCATTAAAATACTGAAATCGTAACCAGTGTTGGAAAAGAGACAGCAACTATACCGGAAACGTTAAGTACATTTCTTTCCAGAACATGATGGCAAAATCTTTTTGGGAAAACCAACAATACAATTGGGTACTCCACCTTTGTTAGATTATTGAATTCAGAATAAAGAATGATGTATCTCCACAAAATGCTGATACCAGTAACATGAAGTCGAATCTCATGACACTGACATTGGTGCACTAGCATTTACTTTTTAAATGAACTTTATTTTTAACTGATGTTATTGGGACAGTCCTATCAGTTTCAACACAAACCAACGTTAGATGGGAAACCACTCTAGATTGGGTGAACTGTAGCTTAATTGACAGGATTACTACATTCCCTCTTATTAGGAAAGAGGCGATATTGATGATTCCACACATTCTGCGATTACAAGGAAGAAAATACAAAAGCAGATGCAAAAGTTAGATTGTTGACTGACATAAAAGAAAGTTTCAGGAAATAAAAGGAGAGCTGATACTGACCAAAACCATTCTAAACGTAGTGTTTCACTATTAACAGATTCCGTACATTTCTCTGTACCTTAAGTTTGTCACTTCTCACCATTTGGAAAACATTCTATCTTTCTTGGGATCAAAGGTTATTACTTGCACTTTACAACACAACTCCATTTTTCCCCACTATCAATATCCTTTCGAAATCTTGTGCAACTATTATCATTCCTGCCATCGACAAACTTGAGTATGTAATCTCCTATTATTTCTTCAAGTCATTGATGTTGTGAATCTGAATCATCCTCTTGAAAAGCAACTGGAGGACTTGTAAATATTGCATTTTTTGAGCTAGTGCATTTGCCAATGAGACAGTAGTCAATTGCATATGTCTGGTGACACCAGTCTACAGTTGACAGAATGGCAGACTGACAACCATGTGAACAACTCAAACCTTATCCTTCAAGATCTTGCCTTCAAAACCTCAACCACATTGCCCAAAGATTTTTCCATAATGACTCTGCAGAATTTTTTTTTCTCTCTTTGTCCAGGACTGTGCTGTTTGTGTGCTGTTTTGGCTATTTGGAAGGGTAAATATTTATATACTTGCACATTAAAATCTAGGTGTGTCAATTAGTTTGCCATCTTCATTGAATAAATCTTGTCACATAACTTTAAAAAATATATTGAGTTGAAGAAACTTGGCAGTTGGATTTGTATTATAAAACTAATAAATTTGAAAGTTTTGTTTTACAACAAATCAATAAAGAAAAATGGTTGATGGATCCTTTTATCTTGTCTCATGTAGGGAACGCATATGATTGTTTTACTTGTTTCCAATATGACCAATGAATTTATAATATGGCCCATGCAGAGGTTCTGTGCACTCCTCCCAACTTGGTCAAAACATATAAATGCAGGTTCTCTCAAGATACTGAACACCAATAATGTTTAATTGGAAATGGGGAACCATAAGTGGAAAAGAATAAAAGGAACAGCACCAGATTCTACTGCATTATTAAATCAAAATAGCTTTGGCTGTTACTAAGTTTCTGAAGATCATAGAATCCCTACTGTGTGGATGCAGACCACACTGACCCTCCGAAGACCATACCACCCAGACAGCGATAGTGTGTATGGTGCAGAAGGAGGTCAAGACAATTCCAAGGCAAGATGCAGGAACAGAAGTAGGCCATTCAACCATTAAGTGTGTTCTGGCATTCAATGAGACCATGGCTAATCTGATAATCCTCAACTCATTTTCCTACCTTTTTCCCAAAAAGCCTTGATTCCCTTATTAATTAAACATCTGTTCTCAGGCTTGAAGGTACTGAACAACCCAGCCCCTACAGCTCTCTGCAGTAAAGAATTCTACAGATTCACTACCCTGTAAGAGAAAACAAATCCTCTTCATTTCTGTCCCAACTCGATGACCCCTTACTCGTAGATTATGCCCGCTGGTCCTGGACTCTCCCACAAGGAGAGTTGCACCTTTCTGCAGTATTTCTCAATTTAAGTTATATTTAGCTCCTCTATTCTTGTTGCTGAAGTGCAGACCTTACATTTTCCCACATTATGTTCCATCTGTCAAGATTCTGCTCTTTAAGAATCTTACATGTTTCAATAAGGCTGCCTCTTATTGTTTTAAATACCAATGAATACACACCCAACCTACTCAAACTCTCCTCAAGACAGTCCTTCCATACCAAGAATCAACAGATTTAGCCTTCCCTGGCCTGCCTCCAATGTCAGTACATCTTTTCTTAGATAATGGGACCAAATTGGTTCACATTACTCTAGGTGTGATCTAACCAGTGACCTGTATAATATTAATAAGTCTATCCATTTTAATATTCCATTCCCTTTGAAATAAATGCCAACATTCCATTTGTCTTGCCCGTTATCCATTAAAGTGGAATGCTAGCTTTTTGTGATTCATGCACGAGGACTCCCAATGCCGTGTTGCACCTTTCTGCAGTATTTCTCAATTTAAGTTATATTTAGCTCCTCTATTCTTGTTGCTGAAGTGCAGACCTTACATTTTCCCACATTATGTTCCATCTGTCAGGATTGTGCCCACTCGCTTAATCTGTCAATATCCCTCTGAGGAATCATTAGGTTATCCTCACCAGTCATCTTCCCACCTACTTTTGTGTCTTCTGCAAACTTGGCTATAATAGTCACTGACCTCATCCACACCATTAAAAATATAGTAAATAATTGCAGCTCCAGCATCGACTCCCTATGGCACACTACCACTCCAGGTTGTCATCGTGATATGCCTCCTTTATCCAACTCTCTGCCTTCTATTAGTTAATCTATCTTCTATCCTTGCTAGTATACTACCCACTACACCATCTCATTGGGTAGCCTTACGTGTGATAGCCCATTAAATGCATTTTGAAAATCCAAATATATTAGATCTACTGCAACAAAAACAGAAATTGCTGGAAAAACTCAGCAGGTCTGGCACCATCTGTGGAGAGAATGTTAAGTTAACATATACAGTCCTGTGAACCTTCTTCAGAACTGAACTTCGATCTACTGGCTCCCTTTCATCTTGGCCTCTTGTTACCTCCTCAAAGAATTTTAAAGGCTAGAAATATTCACCAATCCTACTTACCAACCAGTTGCTTTCCCTGCACTTGTGTCACACTGTGATTTGTTTTGTCACTTGGCTGCTAGCCTCACTGCAGATCAACATTTTGTTCTGCACCTTTACTCCTCTCCTGTTTACCTACTCTGCTGGAACATGTATCTGAACTTGCTGGCTCAGAGTAAGAGATTCTACCATTTTGGCTAAAAACCTTTATAAATCCATTACACTTTGGAAAGCAACCTAATTAAATCCAGTCAAAGCATCTAGACTTCTCTAGTCATGTTGTATCGTCATGTAGACACCTTCACAGTTCCTTGTTGGAAGATTGCATTTACAAATTTGGCCATGACATATTTCTTCCCAAAACGGATTTGTTACATGAATATTGGCTGGTTCCTTTAACACCATGAAATACAGAAATTTGGCCTTTCTCATTTGAGGCGATTAAATCAATTTCTGGTTGAGACCATTCAGGCTAGAAAATGCCCCAACAACTTTCCAGAGACTAATGAACCAAGATATTGTCTTAGTTCCTAACTGCATGACCTACTTTGATGATATGCTAGTAACAGTGATTCTTGTAAGAACTACTTGGAACAGCCAGAAGCTCTGTTCAGATAATTACAATTGGTTTGGTGATAAACCCAGTCAAAAGTGAATTTGCAAAACTGTAGGTAACCTTACCAAGATATAAAATATAGCAAGGACAAGTGCTGCTAAGAACAACAAATTACAAACATATATGGAATTCTCAGTTCAAAGACTTAAGTAAGAAATCACAAGGTTTTTTGGGATGGGTAGCTTCTACCACAAGCTTGTGTCAACTTTCAGTACTACAGCTGCTCCACTGACATCTTTGCTACAAAGGAAAGCCAAAATAATATAGTTAGGACACTGCTAAGCATCTTTTGAAAGGCAGAAAACAATTTTGGTCAAGGAACTGGTGCCGAGTGCCTCAAATTTCACTAAGCCCCGAAAAGGCAATACTAACTTGGTGGTAGGTGCAGTCATATTTTAACAAGATGGATTGGACATAGAGAAGGCACTAGGTTTCCTTTAAAAAGCTAAATCAACATTAAAAGAGATTACTACAGTGGAAAAAGAAACCCTGGAATTATTACCATCTCATTTTATTTTTAAACATGCATAACTGCCACAGGTAGAGAGAGACATTGGTACATGCTCACTGTAATCCCAGAGCCTTTATGGAAAAATTAAAAACAAACAGAATGGCAGTTATTATTGCATTAATAATTTAATACTCAAAACTTCTAACACTTCTAATTATACTTATGTATTCATAAATGATAACTCCCTTGCCTCAGATTCAAACAGGGAGTAAATTCAATCAATATATTTCAACATTTATTATGACAAATTATCCACATTGCAGGAAAAAACATAATTGCTGGCAATTTGTCTATTTAACTCTGCTTTGAATTACCTGAATATCGTGGTACCAGGTATAAATGTATTAATTACATTTAAAAATTTCATGAAAACATGTACAATTTACAGTTTTTGTTTGAAAGCTAAACAAGCTAGGCCTGTATTTTCTGGAGATTAGAGGAGTCAAAAGTGACTTGATTGAAACACGTAAGATCCTGAGGGAAATTGACTGGCTGGATGTTGAGAGGATGTCTCCTCATTTGGGAGAATCTAAAACTAGGGATTATCCATTTAAGGCAGAGACGAAGGGAAAATATGTTCTCAGGGGATAGATAACTTCTGAATTTGCTTTGTGAAGAGGCAGTGGAAGCAGAATCTTTGAATATTTTTAAGGCAGAGGTGGAGATTCATGATTACCAAGAGGATGAAAGAACAAACGAATATGTTGGAATATACAGCTGAAGTTAAAATCAGAATAGCCATAATTTTCATGAATGGTGAAGCAAATTCGAAGGGCCGAGTGGTCTATACCTGTTCCACATTCACATGCTTACATTTGGTGATGAAACAAATTTTAAAACTGCAATTGGTTCTTAATTAGTAAGGGAGTTAAAGGTTATGGAGAGAAGGCAGGAGAATGGGGTTGAAAAACAAGATTGAATGGAGGAGTAGACCCGATGGGCCGAATGGCTATATGGTCTTTATCCCTCCAGGGTAGAGGGGTTATGAGAGCACTTCTATTAATAAGAGAAATCACTTTCATTAGAAAAAGACACCAGAATCACATGTTTTAAACTAACTGGACTTGTTTACTCGAGGTCATATTTCTGAGTTTATAGCTGTTAGGAGTCATGACTATTTAACAATATTTTGAGTTCAGTTGGTGCATTGCCTGCTAAAGAAGTCACTCAACTTATTTTCTTTCATCTGGTTTGAAAAATCTTTTGAGAATCCAGTCAGAGGTGAAAGCTAATGGAGCTATTTTTCCAAGATGATTCTGGAAAACTTCTTGACATCTGCTAAATGAATTGCTTCTGAAAAGATTCTAGTTATCACTGCATGTTTCTAGTGGTATCCATCTACATGTGCCAGGCCACCATACCAAGCAACAACTGGAAACTTTATATCGAAAATGATTTTTCTCCACGAAGTAACAGTTACTTGGCTAAGTTATTGTTACTTCGTAGAGTTGATCTCTGCAGAGAAAATGTATTTTTTTTTCTTGAATGTGTGCATTTTAGAGTATTTATACAAGCATATGCTGACACAGCGTTTTACAAATACCTGTGTTAATATGTGTTATATCTTTATTGAATAAGTCTGGTTTTATATTAAACAACAAAACTATTGTTCTAAAAAATATGGTTGGCGGATTTGTATTCCAAAACAGTTAGATTAGAATATAAAATTGGACATACCAAAATAAGATGAACAACATCAGAGCGATATACTAACATCTCACCCAAAGCACACTTGTAAGACAAGTATTCATTTTAAAATTCCAGTCCATGTAGTCTGTATAAAATCAACTGAAACACATCTTGATTTATACTCAATTGTTCTAACACTTGTATTTGTGCATATGCATTTGTAAATTATATTTCCCTTGCAGGCTTGGGCAGAAAGTAAGTTTAGTGAATATAATACGAATAAAATAGAATCCATATATTCATTTATTTCAGAAATAAACTTTTTATTTTATGAAAACAACACAATGTATACAATGCTTTGAACATGCTATTGTGTTTCTCACCATATTATATATTTTCTTTGGATTGGTCAAAGCAAACTAATGGTTCTGCTAAGCAGCACTAAATTATTTTCTCTCCTTCCCTGCTCACATCTTTTCACTGATGGTTTTTTTATATAACCAATATTGCATTGCCAGCACTGATCAGGGAGAAAAACATGATGATACTATAGTTTTATTCTGGAAGGACTGACATAAGATAAGTTCTTATATCTTATACATATACCTTGTTATAGGTATTGATATGGTATTTTATTTATTACTGTTGTCATGGGCATCAGTATCAGGTTCAACATGGCCAACTTTTTATGTGAGTGCTCTTCACACACATAGATTCATGAAACAGCAATCCAAAGAGAAAGTGAAATGGGAGAAACATAGCAGCAATGTACTAATGCCCTTTTTTAATTAAAAAACTGTGAGCTTTAGTCTTATTTTGATGGATGCTACAGTGAAATTGTACAGATATAGTCGATCATGAATAGTACAGTCCTTACAAATATTCAAGGGATTCAAAGCAAAACATCAATACGGTTCTTATATTACAGAGGGAATTACCTCAGGTTTCAGTATACACAAGTTTTATTTGTTTTGCAAGGATCCAACCAGACCTGAGTTAACACTAACATTTTTTTTCTCAAATGTAGCATTATTACAATGTTGCAATCCAAGCAATGCTGAGTACAAGACATGCAACAACCAGACTCCCATCAAAACAACTGAAAAATAAACTTTATACAAACGTGCAGTATTCAGTTTCTCAGAAGTCCCCAGCACCGACACAATATCCATACATAATGGCATTAAATTTAATCTTTGCTAGTTTCTCTGCTTTAAAACTCAGAGTTGCTCATGACAGCAACATTTTATCTTTAAGTCACTCATGTGGACCATTTGCCAAATGATACTACTTTTCTTACAAAGACACTTGCTGGCAGTTTTTAGGTCCAAAGCTGACCAATGCAGTCAGTCAGTCATTCTCCAGCACCATTTATTTTGGGCATTATCAGATATAATGCTAATGAAGGAAGGTTAAATGAGATGCAGTGAAGTGCATATTATTCATACTATCTAGCCCATTGATTAAAAAGTTAGAGAGAGTTCTGGTTTTAGAGAACATTTTAGCAACTCTGGCATTATTGTGCTATCAGTCAATAACTTGAAATTCAGCATGAAAAATGAATCAAGTTGACTTTGAACTCTGAAGTATAGGTTTAATTGGAGCTGGATTCTTGATTTTGCAATAACACTTTTGATGTGATGAAAACAATTGATGTTCAAGACTGTCCTGTACTAATTACTTGAATGAAACAATATGTGGCACCAAGTGGGAGATATGTAGTAGAAAAAGTCGAAGAAACATTATAAAGTGTGATGTTTTGTCTCATCTACCTGATCCACTCCCCAGGTGGTCAATGCATCTTAACAGGACTGTGGAATCACTCCAATGAAATTGAAGATTATTTACTAAGGGCGGGGGGTGCAAATACCGTGCTGCAGCCTATTGTGCAAATATTGTGCTCTTCAGGTATAGTAACCCTTTGAACAAGGCAAGACCTTTTCCTACTTCTAAAATGCAGCTTTCCTTTCACGTAAGAATTCAAAGAGTGACTTGCTGTGGGATTAGAATGGTGATAATTCTATTTTGTAAAGTATCTCATATCGTTTAAGAGCATATGCCCAGCTACAGGGCATATTTAATTGATATTATCTTAGAATCTATTAAAGGCTAGGAATCTTGCTTTAATTTTGATTCTAGCACAAATGTTACTGCCATTGTCAGGATGAACAGAATACCATACAGCTCCCAGTTTGAATCTAACCGATAAAAGTTAATAATACACAAAATAAAATTGGAACTCTGAATCACATACAGCTTCCTTCAGACTGCGGTGATGCCCAGGATATTGAGTTTTACTTTGGCCACATAAACTATAATACAGGCTTAGTCATACCTGCAGAAACTGCAAGTTAGAATGATTTGAGAATATGGGCTGAAATCTGTACCTACTCGAAAGGTCTCCCAGCTAAAGGTCAAGCTATTGTGTGATTAAAACATCACTTCCTCAATTCCCCACGCTTAAAAATGAAGCTAGATTTAGAATAGAACCATAATAAAAATTTGCTTCTAGTTCACTCAATCTCTCAGCTAGTTAATGGAGAACCTTAAAAACTACAAAACTGGAAAATCCCATTTTCTATCTGAAAAGAGGAACTACTGTTCTTGCAGTTTCAGAAGGATACATTTCTAGCCCATAGTAATGCCGCATCTGCAACATGCACCTTTGTAATACTGGACGGATAATTAACTTAAACAGAAGGGGAATTTCACAATATCCTTTGTTACCCCAACAACAGTTTTTTTGACATTTATACAGGGTGCCAAGACTGATTTTTCTACAAACTAATTGCAATTTAGATTTTGTAGTATAATACCATTTTTTTCAGTTTTGAACTGAATTTAAACTAAGAACAATGAGGAGGGATTGCAAACCTAACAGATCATAGAAATCATTTGAAAGACAACTGTACAGGAAACAGAGACTGAAACTGAATGTAAATAATTAAGAACAGCCATAATGGGTGAATGAGACTTGGCTCATGACATAACACAGGCAGCAGAATTTGAAAATGATTTTTTGTTTGGAAGATAGACGTCTAAAAGGAGAGCATGAAGTAGTTGAATCTGGAAGTAATAAAAGCATGGATAAGTTTCTCAGTGTCAGAAGGGTTTAAGTAGGCGATGCTGCAAAGTTGGATGTTGGTGGGCTTTGTGAAGGATAAAATAAGGAGGCAAAAACTCACTTCAAAATCAAACAGATGCCAAGAATGAGAACACCACCTTTTAATGACTAATGTATTTATAAACTGAAAGCAATAAATCACTTGATCTGTATGGAAGGAGGGATATCTGAATAATAAAATTAAAACCAGAAATTTAGCCGCATTTTGCAGATGTGATTTGCCATATATTAGAGTGCCTATGTAACACCATAAAATAAACAATGGTCAACTTGAGTTAGTTGCTTCCCCAACCCAACTATTCTGGTTTTCATAACTAAAATGAATGAATAATTTTCCTCACCATTTACAATACAGATGAAATCAACCACCTCCAAAATTTAATCTGTCCTTTATAATTTTCCCCAAGACAATGTTGCTACACCTTGAGGTAATGGAATGGGTCAGCAAAATGCAGTATAGACTTTTCCACAATTGCTGCCAAGTTTTACTCATGTATCTTGTCTCATTATTACTCTCTGTACTGCTAGAAACACCAATGCTGACCTGGTGAACAGATAAAAAGCTAAACTTACTGTTATTAGGGAACTTCAAGACTTGAAATGATGACGTTCAGAATGTTACTCTGACTAATGAGGATAGGGAACAAACCCAAAACTTGACTGTAATTATGTGAGGTCTTAAATCTATTATTCCAACTTACAGGTTATTTCAAAACAGCAGCAAGAAAGCAGCAATTAAACGTACTGAAGTAGAAAATACTTTTGACACATTTAGAATAACTGGCTTAATTCAAACTTTGTTTCGGTGAACTAGTGTTGATGGCTTTTAAAAGGCTGCAATTTCTGTATGTATTTAAAATGGATAAACTTTACCTTAATAGGAAATCCAGAACATTAAACTGAATCATTCAACTGTCTTTTAGGAAAGCAAATTAAATAATTATTAAAACATCCAATACGACAAATTCAAAATATAAACACAACTGTAATCTACTGTCAACAAGTTTTCAAATAAAATTTATATTATATATTTATATATAATTTTATATATATATATATGTACACACAGCAGGCTGTTGGATTATAGTATGCCATAAAATTACAAATATTTTCATCAAAACAAAACAAATAACCTGTTGCTTTTGAAGAATACTGTCATTTCAGAAATTGACTTCCATCTCCCAGTACTATCAGAATGCACAACTAGTGTGAGAGTTGAACTCAGTGATGGACATTTCATACCTCTTCTTTCTGGCACTTGCAGGTCAATATTTAGTCAACCCAACAAGACAAGACAGGTACTGGGGCAATAAACCAGTCATGTCTTCAGTTCATTTTCTCCACTGAGAACTAATTATCGCCTGTAAATTGACAAAATAATGTTAGTTCATCTTGCAAATACTTCAATCATTCTCAGTTGTGTAGACATCGTACATTAAATCCTTATTCCATTTAAAGATTATGACATCTATTCAAATAGCTGGCATGATGATTTAATGACAGCGCATGCAGCTAAAAAATGCTTAAATAGTCTATATATCTGGGCTGATACCAAAATGTTTGGGAAATAATAACCTTGTGTGGCACTGGAGGTTAAATGGGGACATTTCCACTAATTATTGCATTACACCTCTGCACCCCAAAAATGGCTTGGTGGACATAGAACCTTAACTGCTGTATCAGGTTGTGTTGTTCATGCTTTTATATTAATATTGCATAACACAAAGTATAGTGCAACATATTTTTGATTGGTCTCAATAGAATAGATAAAAACACACATAAGGACATATGAATTAGGTGCTTTCAGACCTGCTCCACTACTTAGTAAGATCATGGTTGATCTGATTATTCTACATTCCTATCTAACACTTATGACTTTTCACCCTGTTTTCAAGAAACTATCAACCTCTGCCTTTTAAATACTCAAATGCTCTGCTACTACCACTCTTTGTGGAAGAGAATTCCAAAGACTTACATCCTTCTGAGAAAAAAGTCTTTATCTCTGTCATAAATGTAGATTATTTGTATACATAGATCCTTAGTTCTAGATTCTCCTACAGAGAATCTTACACGTTTCAGTTTTTACTTTTCTAAATATCAGCAGATACAAGCGTGGCTTGCCCAATCTTATCCTACAAGACACCCCTCCATTCCAGGTGGTTGGGAATCCTTTACTCAAAAACCTTGGGACCGATGGATTTTCAGATAAAGAGTATTCCGATTTTTGGGTCCACTATAGTCTGTTCAGGTGCGTTTGGGTCCATTTGGGCCCATTGGATAAACAGTAAAGACCTAAAAATTGAAGGTTTTTGAAGGACCTAAAAAACGAACCCAAGTAGACCTGTAAGCATGCTAAGTTCAGGCCCTTTAGGAAGAAACTTCAATTTTATGTCCATTCGGGCCATGTGAAGGGGGACTCAATGATAGGGCATTTTATATGAGGGAATACTGCTGGCATTTCTGTGGCTGTCAGCATGACTCCATGATGGCATGTGACATGTTGCCCCCCTCACCCCCCCACCCCCCCCAACAATCCAACAATTTATTCAGTAACACTTCACCATTATAATTTTTTTTTACTTCCTTCTTCCCATTTCTTTAATTACAACTATTCCCGAGATGTCATCGTATCTTTTACATGAAGACCAACGCAATAACTGCTGGATTCATTTGTCGTCTCTTTATTTTCTACCTCAGGGACTCACTTTTTATAGAACCAATATTCACATTCTTAACTGTTCCTTTTTAAGTAGGCTAAAGTGAGGACTGCAGATGCTGGAGATTAGAGTTGAGAGTGTGGTGCTGGAAAAGCACAGCAGGTCAGGCAGCATCCAACAAGCAGGAGAATTGACTTTTCAGACAAAAGCCTAATGAAAGGCCTTTGCCCGAAATGTCGATTTTCCTGCTCCTCGGATGCTGCCTGGCCTGCTGTGCTTTTCCAGCACCACACTCTCGACTCTTGACCCTTTTTAAGCGTCTATATGAACATTCAATTTTTAAAAAATATTTCTGGCTAGCTTTCCCTTGTACTCTATTTTTCCCCCTCAATAATTTTTTTGGTCAGTCTTTATTGCTTTTTCTAGACTATCATTTTCTGACCTGCCACCAATCATAGTATCAAACTTTTAAAAAGGTATACAATTTTTAACTTTATTATTTTACTGCAAATGGTGCATCCTACTCCTAGAATTTTCTCGTTAGAATATAGATTTTGTGTATACTGAAATTCTCTCTTAAATGCTTGCATCTGCATTTCTATTGACCTATCCCTAAACATAATTTGTCAGTTCACTTTAGGAAACAGGGAACTGGGATGAGGATAGGATTTTAATGTGTTACCAGCTGTTCCACTTTTCTACCCTAAGGATTGGAATATATTCTTCATCACCATTTCATATCAATAACTTGAACACAAAAATTTCAAAGAAGGCATACGTCAGTATCACATACCTGTGTCGAGCTGTACTGTAAGTGTCTAGCAGGTGGCAACTGGCTAATTCCAGATTCCAGTCAAACATTTCCAGAATTTTCTGACATTCACTTCTTGTCTTCAACCCCAGACAGAATAATTGTTCAACCTATTTGGAAAATATTATGGATGCAGCAATTAGAGGGAGGAGGTTGCAAGAAATAGGGACAGGGGCAGCTGCAAGAGGCTCAAGAAGCACAGCTGCAAAAGAGGAAAAGGTAAGCCGCAAGGGAAAATAAATAGTGTAAAAGGAACAGTTTTAAACCTGTCAAAGAAATACTCAGCAACTAGGAGAGAGGGAAAAATGAATTCACTGAGATAATAAATTCCTTGCAAATTAATGAGGAATCTCTAACTTAAGGTCAGGAACTACTATTGGGGATAATATTAAAATTAATATTTTATTTACTCATAAATTTAAATTTGAGATTGAGATCTGAAATGGAACAAAAGGGTTGCAGCCTGGTTAACATGTACTAGTGTCATCCAAGTGAGATGAAAATGCATTAGCGACAATCTCACCAGTCTGTAGAAAGTACACTTAAGGGGATGGTTTTGTGTAGGTAAGTGTGTCT
>NW_025212494.1:25984-27000 GCF_004010195.1 Chiloscyllium plagiosum | reverse complement strand
TAGGGGAGTGGCTATATTGGTAAGGAAAAATCTCTTAAATTGTTGTGTTAAAGACATACAGGAGGTTTGTAATTCTTAAAGCCTTGATAAATGGGGAAGAATATGGCATTTTAAATGTTTATTGTCCCCCCAGCTCATCCTCTTAAATTCTTGGTAGATGCTTTTTCTAACTTGCTAAGTCTTAAGTATCAGCACATCATTATAGGGGGAGATTTTAACTGCCTCATGGACCCCACAGTAGACAGGTTGCCTAAAGTTCCCTCAATACTCTCTGCACAAACTAAACAGTTATTGGGTTTGTGTGGGGAATTGGGATTGGTGGACGTCTGGAGGTGTCTCCACCCTACAGGTAGGGATTTCACATTTTTCTCCAATCCGCACAGATGTCATGTGAGGATTGACTTTTTTTTTCTGACCCCTGCAGTAACCCTAGATCTGGTGGGGTCCTGTATGATTGGTAATATTGCCATCTCTGATCATGCGCCAGTGTACCTCATGGTTAAAATTTAAGGATGTTAGTGGCTTCAAGGTACTGGCGAATGGACCCCTTTATCCTCATGGATAGCAAGTTTGTGGAGTATATTTCTCTAGGGAATTTCGGGCATTCCTAGACATCAACATAGGCTTGGTTGATAGCTCATCTGTTCTCTGGGAAACTGCCAAAGCTTATGTCAGAGAGTCAGTTATTTCATATTCCACAAGTAGGAAGTGGCAGAAGGGTGAGCAGCAACATCTCCTTGAAGCACGTTGAAGGCAGTCGGAAAGGCCTATTTTGATAGACCCTCGTTGGTCAAACTACAGAGGATTACAGCACTGCAGTCTGCACTAAATTCCGTGCTCACGCAGACGGCAAAGAAGGAGCTGGCTTTTGCAAAGCAAAGGTTATACGAGCATGGTGTCAAGTCAGGCAAATACTTAGCCTACCTTACCAGAAAGAGAAGTGCCCCACAAACCATTACAGCGATTAGGGAAGGGTCTGGGAACCTAACATGTGATTCTAAAAAGATTAATGTGGC
>NW_025212494.1:0-7973 GCF_004010195.1 Chiloscyllium plagiosum | reverse complement strand
ACAAGGACAATAGTTACATCAGAACACCATCACTTGCAAGTTCCCCTCCAAGCCACTTACCACTGTGATTTGGAAACATATTGCTGTTCCTTCATATCGCTGAAAATCTCAGGGTATTGTGGGTCAACCTATACCATCAGTGGTTCAAGAAAGCATCACACCATGACATTCTCAAGGGAAACTAATGAACAGGCAATAATTGCTAACCAGCCAATGAACCGCACGACCCATGAGTGACCAAAACCCAAACACTACCTGTTACTATTGAGATGGTACTAGTGTCCTCCACTGTAAAATCTCAGTCAAAACATTGATTTAGTGTGTCTGCCATTTCTGTGTTTCCCACTATTAATTACCCAGTCTCATCCTCCAATGGACCAACATTCACTTTAGCGCTCTCTTCCCTTTGACATACTGCCTAGAAGCTTTTGTGTTTTGTTTTTATATTTTTGTGTTAGTTTCATAAGAAACATTTATAAGAATGTTTCAGAAGAAACAGTGGCACAGTGGTGGGAAGCTACATTGCTGCCTTACTGCAACAGAGACCTGGGTGTGATTCCAACATTGAGTGACTGTTCATGTGAAGTTTGCATGATCTCCCTGTGTCTGCATGGTTTCCATGGGTGCTCTAGTTATTTCCCATAATTCAAAGATGTGCAGGTTAGGTAGATTAGCCATGCTAAATTGCCCTCTAGTGTCCAGGGATGTGTACACTAGGTGGATTAGCCGCGGATAATACAGGGTTTGGGTGGGATACTCTTTGGAGCAGTGGGCAGACTAAATGGACCGAATGGCCTCTGTAGGAATTCTATGATAATTTAACTTGGCTTATTTTATTACTTTTGCATTAACCCTTTGTTGATTTTTAGAAGTTTCCTAATCCTCCAGCCTGCCACTGGCCTTTGCAATATTTTTGGCTGTATGCTATCTTCAACTTCCTTCCATAGTCATGGATTTTTGTTCCATCTCTCAAACTCTTGTGATTGACTAAGTATTATTGTTTTGGTGCCTTGTTGAACGCTGGGTGCGATATCTAGTTCTTCAATGCCTTTTCAGACATGGTTTTGGGAAATCTGAGTGGTTTGCTGGGCTATTTCGGAGACTGGTTAAGAACCAACTGCATCATATGGCTTTGGAGTCACACGTACACCAGGGAAGGTAAGGATAGAGGACTTTATCCCCAAAAGAGAATGAATGAACTGGGTGGGTTTTTATAAAATCTTGTTGTTTCATTGCCATCATAATTGAGACCAGCTTTTTGTTTAACTTCAGTTATAAACTGAATTTAAATTCCATTATCTGCTTCAGTGGGATTTTAACTTGTGACCCCAGAACACACCTTATTAATTGTTTGCAATATTTGCATGACAACTTTCTGAATTCTGCATTAATAATTACATCCATGTTCCTCCAAACATCAACATTTAGAAATTCTAAGCATTTTAAGGATTATACAAATAATCTGCTTCTCATAGTTTGCATTCTCACTGAGATTTATAAAAACAATAAACTCAAATACATTACTACCTGTCTTTTAGTCTAAATGACTAATATAGATAGTTAAGTGGCTACGGTCCAGCGCTGATGTAGCAAATTTTCAAAGATTGATGTAAGGTTAACTAACTTGTATTTCCTTGATTTTTCTCCTCTTTCCCTGAGTGAATCAGATTGATCTTTATGATAATCGTGAGGATATCCTCACCAGAACTGGGGCGAGCTATGTTTTCAATCCAAATCTATTAATTGAATTCAAATTCACTCATTGCCATGGCAGAATTTGATTGCTATTTAATCGGATTGTTACATTTATCAACATCTAATTTGCTTGGATCATTCTACAATCTAAGAACTTTTGGAAAATCATAGAGCACTTACCATTAGGGCAGCACAATGGCTCAGTGCTTAGCACTGCTACCTCACAGCACCAATTCTCACCTCGGGTGACCCTCTGCGTAGAGTTTGCATTTCTCCCTATGTCTGTGCAGGTTTCCTCCCACAGTCCAAAGATGTGCAGGTCAGGTGAACTGGCCATGCTAAATTGCCCATAGTGTCAGGCACATTAGTCAGAGGTAGGGTAGGGGAATGGGTCTCGGTGGGTTACTCTTTGGAGGGTCAGTGTGGACTGTTGGGCTTCATTGAAGTATTATAAACTTATTATTTTAATCCAACTTACTCAAGCTCCTTATTAAGTCACAGATAAGATTTTTGCTGAATTATATTTCTTATAGGAATTAATTTTTATTCCTTTAAAATTTTGAATTGTTTATTTTAAGATTTATCACTTTTTACTCCTCACAATACATTTTACTCTACTTACCCAATCAATCTTAGCCATCTTTCCTTTCACATCTATGTAATTGCCTACAGGTTTTAGATACTCAGAAGACAATAAGTAAGCCAGAAGAATATTAGAATAATATTCAGAAGGCATGTGTGTTTCAAGAGGTCACCCCCAAGTACTAACCCACTGTGGTGTTTCATGTCGAGTATAAACCAGGCTTCTTCTTTTTGCACAGAGTTGACTTGATATATAATTGACTTCCTCTGTCTGCTGCAAATCCATTTCATGTAACGTTCCTCCATCTTTTTCATCTTGCTTGTTGACTTTGAGGAGACTTGCTGAGGTTGACAGCTGTCACACAATTGGAAAGATCTTTTAGTAGTGAGTTGGTTGAAAAGTACCTACATTGCAAAAATCTAAGATGGTTGAGTCAAAGTTCTCTAAACATTACCTGAATGAAATTACCCTTCTCTCTTAATATTTGGGCAGGTAAGATCTAATTGCTTTATGCAGAGATGCTATTAACTGTGGGGGTGCCTTGCTCTATGTGTTATCAGCAAAATCATACACTACTTTATAGAGGGAACAGGAAGAATTATTATTTTCTTACATTTAAAACTTAGGGAAGAAGCCCATTTTCTCCTACCTTACAAGAATGTCTACAAGAACTTGGCAAGATTCAGAATTCTTAAGAGATCAAGAATTGTTACACATAATCGAGCAGAAAATATTGGAAATGCTCAGGAGATCTGGTAGTATCTGTGGATTGAGGAACAGGGTAACATTTCTGGTCAAAGACTTATTATCAGAACTTCACCTATACGTTTTCATCACAAAGAGACTAGTAAAGGGAAAGACAGCACATTATCGACCTGAAGAAGGGTCATCTGACTGAAACTGTTAACTCTGATTTCTCTCCACAAATGCTGCCAGCCATGCTGAGCTTTTCCAGCAATTTCTGTTTTTGTTTCTGTCATTATCACACTATTCTTCTAAATAATCAATTGAGGAGTATGGTCTAGCTTTTCTTTTAAATTTCCCAGCATTGTTAAATGTTGTCAATGAGCTAACGACATAATTTATCCTGTACTCAAAGGAGACATGTTGAAGCATTACTTTGGCACTGCACTTCCAGGAGTTTGGTGCAACAACCTTAAAAATGCTAATATAGTTAAGATGGTATATGGCCTGAAGTGAATCTTGCCCTCTCATGCTATTTCCCTTCTAGGTAGTGGAGGTAATGGGATTTGAAGATGTCGTTGAATAAGCCTAATTGAATTGCTGCAGTGCATTTTGTAGATTCTATGCATACTGCCATCATGTGTTGATTATGGAGGAATTGAACATTGAAAGTATGAACAGTGGGCCAATCAAGCGAGATGCTTTGTCCTGAATGATATTGAGCTCCTGGAGTATTGTTGCAGCTGCACTCATCCAAAAAACTGGGGAGTTTTCTATCACAATCCTAACTTGTGCCTTGGAAATAAAAGGCAATGTTTTGATGAGTCAGGAGTTTCTCACTTCAAAATTCCTAGCCTCTTGCCTGCTCTTGTAGTCACAGTATTTATATAGCTGGCACAGTTCTGTTTCTTGTAAATGGTCACCATCAAAATATTCATAGTGAGGGTTTCAGTGATGATAATGCCATTGAATATCAAGGTGGAAGAAATGGTCAGATCCCTACTTGTTGGAGATAGTGTTGCCTGGCATTTGTGTATCATTAATGTGGTTTGCCACATATCAGTTCAAGGCTAGCTGTTGTCTTGGTCTCGCTAAATATGACCTGATGAATGGGCAGCGCTTTGAAAGCTTGTGATTGCAAATAAACCTGTTGGACTATAACCTGGTGTTGTGCTACTTGTGACCTTGTCCACCCCAGTCCAATACTGATGCCTCCACATCATCGCCAAATATGAATGCAGATTGCTTCAATATTTAAGGAGTCACGAATCATGCTGAACATTGTGCAGCTATCAACAAATATGGCCATCCACCCCCTTCAGACCTTATAGTGGAACATTGATGAAGAATCTGAGTGTTGAGCTCAGAATACAATACTGAGGAACTCCTACAGTGGGTCTGACATGAATGACTGTGGGGTGTTCAGGAGGCCCAGAGTTTTCCAGAACCAATTTTATTTCCAGGGGAGGAGAAAGGCACAGTGCTATAAGTGCTGTAATACATCCTCTGTTTGTCTCAGGAACCAGTGACATAGTAACAATGTTCTTTGAAATCTGCACCAGGTCTGACAATCTGTCGACCTCCAGAAACAACCAATGACCCAACTGGATCTGACCCATCAGTGACGAGGAACTTCCGAAATGCCTGACGATGTGAACAGACGGGGCCTGACATCCGACACTGGGGCCGTGACAATGAAGCAGCCAACCACCTACCGGCATCACCTACCGGCACTTAGTGACCCAACTTCATGAAGTGGACTTGCACTCTACCCAGCCTTGTGCAGTCCCATCATCGAGGTCTGACCAAACCAAACCAAGAATAAACTCCTAAGTTACTGCTTGGAGTCAGTGGACGGGTCTGCATTCAAGAATTCAGTGGCCAACCTAAATGAGCATGCTACTATCGTCACAGACTTCATCAGTAAGTTCCAAAGAAGTTAATCTGAGTGCTCTCCAACCGGAAACCAATGGATGAATCATCTGAGGTGTTCAAGTCTCTCTGAGCTTCACAGGAAATCTACGTTTATATTGCAAAGCCATTGGGGAAGACAAAAGACAATACCAGATCAAAATAGAGTCCCAAAATAGAGTCGACTGTAGCAAGGTCTACATGATATAATGGGCTACAATGTGAAGTCAGGTAGAATTACTAACAACAATGCATCCCATCCTAATGAGTTCAATTGGCTAGAATGCCATATTTGACAGAAGGTCAATGAAAGGATGTCACTTGCCCCGCAAGCCTCAGGTGCACATGTACTCATAGCTGCAGATATCAGATCAACCTTCTTGACAGTAAACTCACTGAAAGTGACTGACCATGATGGAGTCCTGGCCATACACTCAGATCATGTGTGGACCAGCTGGCAGGAGCATTTGCAGAATCTTAGAATGCCTAAAGCATGGAAGCAGGTCATTTGGCCCACTGAGTCAACACCTACCCTCCAAAGAGCATCCCACCCAGACCAACTCTATTCCTATAACCCTGCATTTACCATGGCGAATCCCCCTAGCTTGCACATCCCTGGACACTATGTGCAATTAAGTATAGTCATAGAGTCATAGAGATGTACAGCATGGAAACAGACCCTAGAGTCCAACCCATCCATGCCGAATAGATATCCCAACCCAATCTAGTCCCACCTGCCAGCACCCAGCCCATATCCCTCAAAACCCTCCCTATTCATATACCCATCCAAATGCCTCCTAAATGTTGCAATTGTACCAACCTCCACCTATTTATCCTATCCATGCCCCTCATAATTTTGTAAACCTCTATAAGGTCACCCCCCAGCCTCCGACGCTCCAGAGAAAACAGCTTCAGCTTGTTCAGCCTCTCCCCATAGCTCAAATCCTCCAACTCTGACAACATCGTTGTAAATCTTTTCTAAACCCTTTCAAGTTTCGCAACATCTTTCCGATAGGAAGGAGACCAGGATTGCACGCAAAATTCCAAAAGTGGCCTAACCAATGTCCTGTACAGCCGCAACATGACCTCCCAACTCCTGTACTCAATACTCTGACCAATAAACGAAAGCATACCAAAAACCTTCTTCACTATTCTGTCTACCTGCGACTCCACTTTCAAGGAGCTATAAACCTGCACTCCAAGGTCTCTTTATTCAGCAACACTCCCTGCGACCTCACAATTGTGTGTATAAGTCCTGCTAAGATTTGCTTTCTCAAAATGCAGTACCTCGCATTTATCTGAATTAAACTCCATCTGCCACACTCAGCCTATTGGCCCATCTGATCAAGATCCTGTTGTAATCTAAGATAACCTTCTTCGCTTTCCACTGCACCTCCAATTTTGTTGTCATCTGCGAACTTACTAACTATATCTCTTATGCCAAAAAGTAGAGGACCCAGCACCGATCCTTGTAGCACTCCACTGGTCACAGGCGTCCAGTCTGACAAACAACCCTCCACTACCACCCTCTGTCTTCTACCTTTGAGCCAGTTCTGTATCCAAATGGCAAGTTCTCCCTGTAATCCGTGAGATCTAACCTTCTCCCATGGGGAAACTTGTCGAACGCCTTACTGAAGTCCACATAGATCACATTTACTGCTCTGCCCTCATCAATACTCTTTGTTACTTCTTCAAAAAACTCAATCAAGTTTATGAGATATGATTTCCCATGCACAAAGCCATGTTGACTATCCCTAATCATCCTTGCCTTTATCCCTAATCAGTCCTTGCCTTTCCAAATACATGTATATCCTGTCCCTCAGGATTCTATCCAACAACTTGCCCACCGCCGACGTCAGGCACACTGGTCCACAGTTCCCTGCCTTGTCCCTACCACCCTTCTTAAACAGTGGCACCACGTTAGCCAACCTCCAGTCTTCCAGCACCTTGCCTCAGCAAGAGGCCCAGCAATCACTTCCCTAGCTTCCCACAGAGTTCTAGGGTACACCTGATCAGGTCCTGGGGAGTTCTCTACCTTTGTGCATTTCAAGACATCCAACATTTCCTCCTCTGTAATCTTGACATTTTGCAAGGTGTCACCATCCAATTAGTTACTTTCTATATCTTCCATATCCTTTTCCACAGTAAATACTGATGCAAAATACACGTTTAGTATCTCCCCTATTTTCTGCGGCTCCACACAAAGGCCTCCTTACTGATCTTTGAGGGGCCCTATTCTCTCCCTAGTTACCCTTTCTTTGAGGGGCCCTATTCTCTCCCTAGTTACCCTTTTGTCCTTAATGTATTTGTAAAAACCCTCTAGATTCTCCTTAATTCTATTTGCCAAAGCTATCTCATGTCCCCTTTTTGCCCTCCTGATTTCCCTCTTAAGTATACTCCTACTGCCTTTATACTCTTCTAATCTCATTATCTCATTTCTGAAGGCTTTCCATTTTCCTGCCGTCCCTTTACCTGCGAACATCTGCCCCCAATCAGCTTTTGAAAGTTCTTGCCTAATACTGTCAAAATTGGCCTTTCTCCAATTTAGAACTTCAACTTTTCAATCTAGTCTATTCTTTTCCATCATTATTTTAAATCTAATGGAATTATGGTCACTGGCTCCCCCACTGACACTTCAGTCACCTGCCCTGCCTTATTTCCCAAGAGTAGGTCAAGTTTTGCACTTTCTCGAGTAGGTCCATCTACATAATCCACCTAACCAACATATCTTTGGACTGTGGGAAGAAACCATAGCACCCAAAGGAAACTCTTGCAGACATAGGGAGAAGGTATGAACTCCATATAGCCATCTTTAAAATCTCCTTACTACAATGTGAGGTTCCCAGTTGAAAACCACTATCATCCCGATGCCAAAGAACAATCAGGCAACATGCTTTAATGACTACTGTCTGGTAGGTCTGACATCCATCATTAGGAAATGCTTTGATAAATTAATAATGGCACACATCATCTCCAGTTTCCAACTTAAAATTGGCTGACCGTCGCAATCTCCCTGGAACATCTGGATAACAAGCATACCTAAATCAGACTCCTATTAATTGACTTTAGCTCTGCCTTCAACAGCATGATTTCAACCAAA
>NW_025212493.1:22063-27000 GCF_004010195.1 Chiloscyllium plagiosum | reverse complement strand
TGCCACTCAATCATTCTTTCTCTTTTTCCTTTCAGGCACTGTGGTCCAAATTGTATTGATAGCACTCTTGTGAAGTGCCTTAGGATATTTACTCCATTAAACGAATTATATCAATGTAGTTGATGCAGTTATCCCAATCAACCCCCAAAACATTAATCAGTCTAACAAGGAATAAGAGCAATTAACTTCATACCCCTTTTTTATTGCAGGTATCGTCACATTCCTTTACTTTAAAGACAACCGCATCCTTACATTGTGCATTATGACACAGCTGTTAAATAGAAAATAAACAATGGTTGTCAAGATTGAATATTCTAAATGTCTGTGCTTCCTTTGCACATTGTGATAGAATATTGCAAAGATTCAAAATCTTTATGTGCAGAAATATTCCTTCATATCAGACTGAAACGTCTGTCCCTGATCAGGAGACTATGATCCTAAATGCATGCCGTGTGGAATACATTGTCAAACTCTCAAAGATTTGTATGTACAGTAGAACCTTGATTATCTGAACGAAATGGATGATGTGGATTTTGTTTGGATAATTGATCATTTCGATAATCAATCTAATTGTAAACGAACAGTAATTTATGAATGCCGGCTTTCTGAGCATTTGGTTATCTGGCAATGCATGCCATAATGCCGTTTAACCGATAAAGGAGTGCTGAGTTACATAATGTTGTTTTTACGAGATCTTGATCAGGGGAACATCAATCAGGGGAACATCCAAACGTGATGGGTGGGCACTATTTCATTCGGTTAATTGGTTGCTCGATTAAATCGATTAAATGCCTTTCCTCTGGGGCCCGGAGTTTTAAAAGTCTGCCCCCTCCTCCGCCTCCCTCTGCCCCCTCTCCGGAGCAGCTGGACTGTACACCGACAAGACTGCTGCTGCAGTTACCTTTGCGAGGTAAGTCTCCAAATAGCACGCGTCGCGCACGCACGCGCACACACACATGCAGCCACAGCCACACACACAACATTTTACTGCAACTTTTTTGACAGGTTCCACCTTTGCCCTGTACAGGACAATGTTGGAGAGATTATGTGGGGAAGGGGAATTTAGGGTACACCCCTCTGTAGAACTCCAGGGAAAGTGTGAGGAGAGAAAGAGGGCGGGTAGACAGTCATTTGGAGACGGTGCTTGTTTAATCACTGTAAACAAAAGACGTGATCACTGTTGGTACACATCTTTGATGTAATGTTTCCATCAAGACCTCGAGATCTCCTTCGGATAATTGGTATTTGGATAATCGAGGTTTCTCCATAATCCACAATTCGGATAATTGAGGTTATACTGTATTACTGGATTTGCCTCTAATTCCATAAACCTACTGAATTTAGAACTCCTGAGAAATACTGTCAGCTGAGGAATCACTTGGTGAATCTGCAATTGTTTGTTTTTGTGAAATTAATGTTGGAATGGCAGTTTGGCCAGCTTGGTCAGAGTCAAAAAGCATAGTGCTGGAAAAGCACAGCCAGTCAGGCAGCATCCGAGGAGCAGGAGAGTCAATGTTTCAATCATAATCTCTTAATCAGGAATGAAAACCTCACACTCAAATAGTTGACTCTACAGCTCCTCTGATGCTTTGCTTTTCCAGCACCACACGTTTGACTCTGATCTCCAGCATCTGCAGTCCTCACTTTCTCCCAGCTTGGTCAGATTTGTGCAATGACAAAAACACACAAAATACATGATGGGGAAAGTTAGAGGCAATGAAGAGCAGAGCGGAGAGGTTTTGCAGGAGGACAAATGTTGAATGATGGAGAGATAACAACAGTGTGAAGAAAATGATATGGCTTTGCCGATTGTATCATCAGGGAAATTAGCAGATACTCAACAGTGGGATGAAAGAAATGCTATGAGAGCAAAGAGGGGAAGTCTGTCAATTATCAAAGAGTTTGATTTACTTTTATGTTAACTGTGAATGTCTTACCTTGTTGTTGCTACACTTGGTTCCATCATGAACTAAGTCTGGAGTGCTGGCATCAGCTAAGTCAGAAAATGTTCCTCTGCAAGTATAAGTCACATGACCAACTGTGATAGTAGTGATAACAACGTTCACCTGTCCACCTCGGATTGGAAATGTACTCCCACCTTTGCACTGGATTTTCCCACAAAGTGTATTCCTGTAAGGCAGACATAAGTAACTTGGAGCTTCTACATTCTCAGTTTTATGTCGTCTGTTGTCATTTTACATTAGTTTTTTGGAGGTGAACATCTTTGGCAATGCCTAATATTTACTGTCAATCTCTAACTGCTTTCAATAAGATGGTAGTGAGCAACATTGCTGAGCTTCTGAAATTCTAACAGTGCTAATAACGAGGGAATTCCAGAGTTTTGACCAAAATCAATGAAGGAAGGAGCACTACCGCACTTAGGTGGTAGTGTGGGGGTAAGAAAAAAGAAAAAGGAAAAAAAATCAAGGAAGGTCAATGTAGTTCCATTTCAGGAAGGTGTGTGATTTGGAGAGCGTAATGATTCTAACAAGGTCAGCCAGGTGGACATCATAGAATGTCAATTCCCTGATTGGTGCTGCTAATTTGACCCAATCAGGGAGGCCTGGTTGCAGACAAAAAAACGTAGTTATTCACTGGCCACTCGGGTGTTTCTTTTCTTCCTCGTGGTGGGAATTGAATAAAGATTCCTGCACCTTGTGTCTTTCACTGTGTCTCACACCTGCACACACGCAAAGTGGGTGCTGGGGAAGAAATAAGCACGACCGCAATTAGGTGGTAGTGTGGGGGTAATAAGAAAGAAAAAAAACAGGAGTGTTGCTCCTCGAAAAAAATAAAAAACAATAATCAGGAGTGTCAGAGGTTAAAGAAAAAAATGTAGTTATGTTAGAGCCCGGGTGTCTCTGGAGAAGGAGTCCCACCAGACCGAAATTGAAAATGACAACTCACAGGCCAGTATCCAGGAGAGTGCACATCCTGGAAAGTTTACCTGCATCTTATTTGGAACAGTTAAATTGCTCAGCAATGTCCAAATCAGTGCAAATCAAACTAAAACGTCTGATTAAATGCTGACCCAGTTTTCATGGCAGTAGTTACCGGTGCAGTCATTTCAATGATCGCTGAAGAAGTCTTTAAAAATACTTGCTCTCAACTCAAATTCTTAACAGCAAACTGAGAACCTAGAGCGGGGAATCTTTTAGATTTATGGGTACAACTTTGGTTCCGGTCTCTTATGGGAAGCAACTGGTTCAATGATCATTAATTGTCATAAAAGCCTCAGGCCGAAGCTTGATGAGGCAAAATGGTTGAGTAAAGTTCAGCTAGATTAGTTCAATATTTTTCCATGAGAAAACGGCTGCCTGAGTGAAGCCCTAATTAATACCCAGAGGTTTTCAGGAAGGTCTATCAAAGGAGGCTAGGCCACCTTCCATGTTGAGCAGCAAGCAAACCCATGATTCTGTAAGGCCTGTCCAGTGCCATTTTCCTTATGAGCAAAGTAGAGGCAGAAGTCAGAAGGCTGGAAAGCAAAGATCTCATCTTTGTGCGGAATGGGCAGCACCGATTGTGAAGGCCAACAGGTCAGTTCCCCTTTGTAGGATTTTAAACATGCAGCAAACCACTTTTTGCAGCTGGATAAATGACCAAACTCTCACATGGAGGATTTATTTGCATAGCCAGCAGGGGACTGTCTTTCATGAATCTGGTTACATGAGGATTTCCAGAAGTAGCCCACAATTAAAATCCGTAAAGTTTTTTTTACCAATATATGAGACTGCCTTTTGGGTACTGTCAGCCTGTGCAATTTTTGAGCAGACAATGGAGAACACTTGACAGGGTCTCCATTCATCTGGATGACATGCTAATAACAGGGAAGTTCAATTAGGAGGACTTACAGATCATTTTTTCCTAGCAGGCGAAAGTGAGGACTGCAAATGCTGGAGATTACAGGGGGTGGATTAGAGTCATGCTGGAAAAGCACAGCAGGTCAGGCAGCATCCAAGGAGCAGGAAGACTGACCTTTTGGGCAAGAGCCCTTCATCAGGAATCTTTTTCCCTGGCAAGCATATGCCTTAGAAGGGAGAAATCTATGTTTCAGGCACCCCAAATGACCTATTTGGGCTACAGAGTCGACAAGAGTCGATTACACTCTTTATAGATAAAGTGAGACCGATGAACAGTGCCCAGTTCCTATGTCTGTACCAGAGCTTAGGATTTTCCTTTGAACCTGAATTATTATGGAAAGTTCATGCACAATCTCGCCTCCATTCGGCCATCTTTGCATCAACCCTTAAAAAAGGGTCAGCCTTGGAAATGATTGTGAATCACTTTTGAAAGCCATAGCTTTCAGGGAGTAGTGACCACACTTTAGCGATGGAAAGGATAGTATATATATTGCAGGGCAAAGAGTTATAGCTGGGGGAAAGGCAATTATGGTGCAATGAGACAAGATTTAGGATGTCTTGGATAGCGAAGGAAACTACAAGGGATGGACACGGTTGAAATGTGAAGCTTATTCAATGACCAGCTGCTACTGTCCTTGATAAGTATGTTGATCTGGAAAGAAGTGGTGGAGTAAGGCAGCCATGGTTTACTAATGAAGTTGAATCTCTCTTCAAGAGGAAGATGGCTTTTGTTAGTTAGGATGAGACGTGAAGGCTCAGTTCAGGTGCCTGAGAGTCACAAGTTAGCAAGGAAAGACCTAAAGAGAGAGTTAAGAAGAGGCAGGAGTGGACGTGAGAAGTTGTTGGCAAGTAGGATCAAGTAAAACCCTAAAGTTTTGTATAGGTATATCAGGAATGAATGAATTACAAGATTAAGATCAGACTGGGAGAAAGTGAGGACTGCAGATGCTGGAGACCAGAGTTGAAAAGTGTGGTGCTGAAAAGGCGCAGCAGGTCAGGCAGCATCCGAGGAGCAGGAGAATCGACGTTTTGGGCATAAGCCCTTCATCAGGAATGAGGCTGGTGTGCCAAGCGGGC
>NW_025212493.1:3350-21435 GCF_004010195.1 Chiloscyllium plagiosum | reverse complement strand
AGTGGGGTTCTGTCCTGGTGGCGATTGGAGGGTTGGGGTTCAAGGGCGGAGGAGCGGGAACTGGAGGAGATGCGGTGGAGAGCATCGTCGACCACGTCGGAGGGGAAATTGTGGTCTTTGAAGAAGGAGGCCATCTGGGTTGTTCGGTAGTGGAATTGGTCCTCCTGGGAGCAGATGCGGCGGAGGCGAAGGCATTGGGAATACGGGATGGGCGTTTTTACAGGGGGCAGGGTAGGAGGAGATGTAATTTAGGTAGCTGTGGGAGTCGGTCGGTTTGTAGTAAATGTCTGTGTTGAGTTGGTCGCCCACGATAGAAATGGAGAGGTCTAGGAAGAGGAGGGAGGAGTCTGAGACAGTCCAGGTAAATTTAATGTTGGGGTGGAAGGTGTTAGTAAAGTGGATGAACTGTTCAACCTCCTCATGGGAGCACGAGTAACACCAATACAATCATCGATGTAGCGGAGGAAAAGGTGGGGGTGGTGCCAGTGTAGCTGCGGAAGATGGACTGTTCCACATATCCGACGAAGAGGCAGGCATAGCTGGGGCTCATGCGGGTGCCCATGGCTACTCCTTTGGTTTGGAGGAAGTGGGAGGATTGGAAAGAGAAGTTGTTCAGGGTGAGGACCAGTTCAGTCAGTCGAAGGAGGGTGTCAGTGGAAGGGTACTGGTTGGGTCGGTGGAGTGGTGGACAGTGTGAAAGAAAGTTGCAGGTTGCTGGGAGACTTGGATAAACTGCAGAACCGGGCTGAAAGGTGGCAAATGGAGTTAAATGCAGCTAAATGTGAGGTGATTCACTTTGGGAAGAATAACAGGAAGCCAGAATACTAGGTCAAAAGAAAGATTCTTGGCAGTGTGAATGTGAAGAGGGATCTTGGTGTCCATGTACATAGATTCCCGAAAGTTGCCACCCAGGTTGATAGTGCTGTTAAGAAGGCATACAGTGTGTTCGGTTTTATTGGTAGAGGGATTGAGTTCCGGAGCTGTGCTGTCATGCTGCAACTACACAAAACACTAGTGCGGCCTCACTTGGAGTATTGTGTGCAGTTCTGGTTGCCTCATTAAAGGAAGGATGTGGAAACATTGGAAAAGGTGCAGATGAGATTTACCAGGATGTTACCTGGTCTGAAGCAAAGGTCTTATGAGGAAAGGCTGAGGGACTTGAGTCTGTTCTCATTGGAGAGAAGAAGGGTAACAGGGAATTTAACAGAGACATACAAGATGATCAGAGGATTAGATAGAGTGGACAGTAAGAGTCTTCTTCTGAGGATGATGACATCTGCTTTTACGAGGGGGCAGAGCTGCAAATTGAGGGGTGATAGATTTAACATAGATGTTAGAGGGAGGTTCTTCACTCAGAATTGTAAGGTTGTGGGATGCCGTACCTGCCAATGTAGTTAACTCAGCCACATTAGGGGTATTTAAACAGTCCTTAGATAAGCACATGGACGATGATGAGATAGTGTAGGATGATGGGTTTAGTTTAGTTCACAGGTCGGTGCAACATCGAGGGCTAAAGGGCCTGTCCTGAGTTGTATTGTTCTGTGCTCTGTGTTTTGTGAAGGGACGATCATGCCTCACAACCCTCATTGAGTTCTTTGAGAAGGTGACCAAACAGGTGGATGAGGGTAAAGTGGTTGATGTGGTGCATATGGATTTCAGTAAGACGTTTGAAAAGGGTTCCCGCAGTAGGCTATTGCACAAAATACGGAGACATGGGATTGAGGGTGATTTAGTGGTTTGGATCAGAAATTGGCTCGGTTTAAGAAGACAGAGGGTGGTGGTTGATGGGAAATGTTCATCCTGGAGTTCAGTTGCTAGTGGTGTACTACAAGGATCTCTTTTGGGGCCACTGCTGTTTGTCATTTTTATAAATGATCTGAATAAGGGGCGAGAAGGATGGTTTAGTAAATTTGTGGATGACAGGAAGGTTAGTGGAGTTGTGGTCAGTGCAGAAGGATGTTGCAGTTTACAGAGAGACATAGATAAGCAGCAGAGCTGGGATGAGAGGTGGGGAATGGAGTTTAATGTGGAAAAATGAAGTGATTCACTTTTGAAGGAGTAACAGGAATAAAGATTACTGGGCTTATGGTAAAAACAGAGAGTTCTCAGTGTCCACGTGCATAGATCCCTGAAGGTTGTATTCCTGAAGGTTGATAGGGTTGTTAAGAAGGCATAAGGTTAGCTTTTATTGATAAGGGATTGAGTTTCAGAGCCACAAGGTCATGTTTCAGCTCTCCAGAATTCTGGTGCAGCCGCACTTGGAGTTTTGCATACAGTTCTGTTCACCGCATTATAGGAAGGATGTGGAAGCTTTAGAAAGGGTTCAGAGGAAATTTACTTGGATGTTCCTGGAGGGAAGGCCTTATGAGGAAATGTTGAGGGACTTGAGGCTGTTTTCATTTGAGAGAAGACGGTTGAGCGGTGACTTAATTGAGATGTATGTTAATCAAACAGTTCGATTGGGTGGACAGTGAGAGCTTTTTTCCTCAGATTGTGATGGCTAGCAAGAGGGGACCTAGTTTTAAATTGAGAGGTGATAGTTATCGGACAGATGTTAGAGGTATTTTCTTTACTCAGAGTAGTAGGGGTGTTGAACACACTGCCTGCAACAGTAGAGGACTCACTAACAGGAAGGGCATTTAAATGGTGATTGGATAAACATATGGATGAAAATGGAATAGTGCAGGATAGATGGGCTTCAGATTGGTTCTGCAGGTCGGCACAACATCGAGTTCTGAAGGGTCTGTGCTGTGCTGTAATGTTGTATGTTGTATATATTAGCTGCAGCTACTTAGCTTACTTACAACTGAGTCTATATTTGGAAAGTGGGAGTCTTTTAAAAGTAGTACAGTGAGAATTCAGGGCTAGAATGTTCCTCTCAAGTGAAGGGCAAGGGCATCAGGTCCAAAGAACCCTTGATATCATGTGATATTGAGAGTTTTGTAAAGCAAAAGAAGGAAACACGTATCAGGTACAGTGCGGTTGCACTGGGGGAGGCTGTTCAAGAGTATAGGAAATGTAGGAGGTTGCTTAACAAGGAAATTTGGAGGGCAAAGAGGGGACACGAGATATCTTTGGCAGTTGGGATCAAGAAAAACCCCAAAGCTTTTTCTAGGCATGTTAAGCCTAAGAGGTTTACCAGGGGAAAAATTGGAACCTATTAGAGACTAAAGCGACAACCTGTGTTTCAGTGACATGGATGAGGTATTAAATGAATACTTCTCATCTGTATTCACAGAAGAGAAAGACATCGTAGCCAGGAATTTCAGTTGGAATGGTGAGGTTCTAGAATATGTTAAGATTAATAAGGTATTGGACATCTTAATTGTCATAAATCCCCAGGCCCTGATGAGATATATCCCAGCCTGCTATCAAACGCAAGGAAGAAGATTGCTGGGGCCCTAGCAGCGATAATTAAAACTTCACTATTCACAGGTGAAGTGTTAGATGACAGGGGGCTCGCTGAAGTTATTCTTTTGTTCAAGAAGGGCAGCGGAGATGGACAAAGTAATTACAGACCAAATAGTTTGACATTAGTAGCTGGGAAATTATTGGAAAAAGTTTTGAAGGACAAGATTAATTGGAAAGGCAAGGATTGATCAGGGACAGTCAGTTTGGATTCATTAGAGGGAGATCATGTCTGATTGATAGTGTTTTCAAAAGGTGACTAAGTATATTGAAGAGGGTAGTACAGTTGAAGTGGCTTATGCACTTCAGGAAGGCTTTTAACGAGTCCCATGTAGAAGGCCTTTTCAGAAGGAAATCAAGGCAGTGGGATCAAGGCAAATTGGAAAACTGGATCAAACATTCGCTTACAAATAAGAGGCAAAATGTCATGGTGGAGGGTTGTTTTTTTGTAATTGGAGGCCTGTGACCAGCGGTGTAGCATATTGATCGGTTTTGGGACTCTTGCTGTTTGTAATTGCATTAAGGACTTGAATGTGAATATAGAAGGTATAATTAGCAAGTTTGCACGTGGCACGAACATTGGTGTTACTGCTATTGAGGAGGATGGTTTCACCCTGCAGTTTGATACTGATCAGCTTGTAAATTGGGCAAGACATTAGCAGAGGGAGTTTAATCCCAATAAAAGTATGAAGTAATGCATTTTGGGAGGTTTAATAAGGGAAGGACAGAAACAACGAATGGTACATCCCGAGAGAGTAATGAAGAACAAAAGCACATTGGTGTACAAGTCCATAGATACCTGAAGGTATCAGCACAGGCAGGTGAAGAAGGTTTGCCTTCATTAGCTGGGAGGTGGAAGATAGGAGGAAGGAAATCATCTTATACCTTCATAAAACATTGATTAGGTGACAGGGTGGAATACTGTGCGCAGTTTTTTTGTCACACTAGCAAAAGAATCTGATTGCACTGGAGAGAGTGCAGAGGATATTCACCAAGGGAATTTCTCAATTATCAGGAAAGGCTGGATAGGCTGAGTTTGTTTTCCTTGGCGCTGAGGAGGTCGAGGTGGAATTGGATTTAGGTATCCAAAATGATGACAGGTATAGATAAATTAGATTATGAGAATCACTGCCCCCACGGCAGATGTGTCTGAGATCAACAGGCAAAAGTTTAAGGTGAGGAGTAAGTGACTTATAGAAGATATGGGAAGAATGCTTTTTTTTTCCAGAGGGTAATAGATATATGAAACATTCTGCCTGAGACGGTGGTGGAGGCAGATTCACTCACAACATTTAAAAAGCATCTGGATGAATACTTAAAATACCAGGGCACAGTGGGCTAATGGCCAAGAGCAGGCAAATGGGATTAGTGAGAGTAGAACAGAGAGCATAGAACTGTACAACACAATACAAGCCCTTTAGCTCTCGATGTTGTGCCAATCTTTTCACCTATTCTAAGATCAGACGAACTTATCTTCCATGTGCCTATCCAGAGTTGCTTAAATGTCCCGAATGTATCTGACTCTGCTACCATTGCTGGCATTCCATGCACCCTCCACTCTGTGCAAGAATTTACTTCTGACATAGCCCCTAAATCTTCGACCAATCACCTTAAAATTATTCCCCCTCATGATAGCCATTTCCTCCCTGTAAAAAGTCTCTGGCCATCCACTCTATGCCTCTCATCACCTTGTCCACTTCTACCAACCCACCTGTCAACCTTCATTACTCCAATGAGAAAAGATCCAATTCCCTCAACCTTTCTTCATGAGACATGACCTCCAGTCCAGGCAGCATCCTTGTAACTATCCTTTGCATGTTCTCAAAGCTTCCGCATCCTTCCTATAATGAGGCGCCCAGTACTGGACACAATACTCCAAGTCTGATCTCCCCTGAGCTCTGTTGAGCTGCAGCTTAATCTCGCGGCTCTTAAACTCAATTCCCCTGCTACTGAAAGCCAACACACCATACATCTTCTTAATAACTCTCTCAACCTGGGTGGCAACTTTGAAGGATCTGTGGACATGGACCCCCCCCCCCCTCCGTTTCTCCACATCACCAAGAATCATGCCTATAAATTCAACCTTCCAAAGTGGATGACTTCACACTTTTCCAGGTTAAATTCCATCTGCCTTATCAGCCCAGTTCTACATCCTGTCAATATCCTGTTGCGATCTACAACAGCCCTCCACGCTATCCACAACTCCGTCAACCTTCATGTCATTGACAAACTTACCAACCCACCCTTCCACTTCCTCATCCAAGTCATTTATAAAAATCACAAAGAGCAGAGATCCCAGAACTGATCCCTGCAGTACACCACTGGTCAGCAAGCTCCATCTATGATTTTCCAAGTAATCATAAATCTTGTCTCAGAATCTTCTCCAATACATTACCCACCACGTATATGAGACTAACTAGTTTGTAATTCCCAGAATTATCCCTATTCCCTTGCTTGAACAAGGGAGTAACATTTGCCACTCTCCAATCATCTGGCACTCCTCCAGTGGTCAGTAAGGATGAAAAGATTGTCACCAAAGACGCACAAATCTCTTCCCTCGCTTTATGTGGGAACATAAGGTATATCCCGTCTGGCCTGGGGGATTTATCTATCCTCATGAATTTGAACATTTTCAGAAAATCCTCCTTAAAATCAAACTGTTTGAGCATATCAGTCTGTTTCACGCTGTCCTCAGAAACGTCAAGTAGTGAATACTGAAGCAAAGTATTCTTTAAGGACTTCCCCTACCACCTCCAACTCCAGGCGCAAGGTGCCTCCAATGTCCCTGATCGCCTGTACGCTCACTCTGGTCATCCTCTCATTCCTCACATAAGTGCAGAATGCCTTATAGTTTTCTTTAATCTTGTCTGCTAAAGCTTTTCATGCCCCCTTCTGGCTCTCCTAAGTCCATTCTTCATTTCTTGGGCTATTGTGTAACCCTCTAGTGTCCTGCCTGATCCTTTCCACCTCAACCTTAAGTAAGCTTCCTTCTTCCTCTTGAGTAGATGTTCCACATCCCTTGTCAGCCAAGGTTCTTTCACCCTACCATCCCTTCCTTGTCTACAGGAATAGTTCCAGAAGACTGGAGATAGCAAATGTTGTTCCCTTGTTCAAGAAGAGGAGTAGAGAAAACTGTAGTAATTATAGACTCATGAGCCTTACTTTGGTTGTAAATTGATGGAAAAGGTTATAAGAGGTAGGATTTATAATCATCTCGATAAGAGTAAGTCGATTAGGAATAGTCAACACAGTTTTGTGAAGGTTAGGTCGTGCCTCACAAATCTTATTGAGTTCTGAGAAGGTGACCAAACAGGTGGATGAAGGTAAAGCCATTGATGTGATGTATATGGATTTGAGTAAAGTGTTTGATAAGGTTCCCCATGGTAAGCTACTGCACAAAATATAGAAGCATGGGATTGAGGGCGATTTAGCGGTTTGGATCAGAAATTTTCTAGCTGAAAGAAGACAGAGGGTGGTGGTTGATGGGAAATGTCCATCCTGGAGTTCAGTTACTAGTGGTGTACTGCAAGGATCTGTTTTGAGTCTACTGCTGTTGGTAATTTTATAAATGACCTGGATGAGGGCGTAGAAGGATGGGTTAGTAAATTTGTACATTTAGGTCCAAACAGTTGTGGATAGTGCCAAAGGATGTTGTAGGTTACAGAGGGACACAGAAACTGGGTGACAAATGGAGTTTAATGCAGAACTGTGTGAGGTGATTCACTTTGGAAGAAGTAACAGGAATGCAGAATATTGGGCAAATGGTAAGATTCTTGGTGGTGTAGATGTGCAGCGAGATCTCGGTATCCATGTACATATGTCCCTGAAAGTTGCCACCCAGGTTGATAGGGTTGTTAAGAAGGCATATGGTGTGTTAACTGTATAGAAAGGAATCTTTGGAAATGGTTCAAAGGAGATTTACTCGGATGTTGCTTGGTATGGAGGGAAGGTTTTACGATGATAGGTTGAGCGACGTGATGCCGTTTTCATTAGAGAGAAGAAGGTTGAAGAGGTGACTAAATTGAGACGTACAAGATTATCAGATGGTTAGTTCGGGTGGACAGTGAGAGCTTTTTTCCTCAGATTGTGATGGCTAGCACGAAGGTGCATAGCTTCAAATTCAGTGGTGATAGATACAGGACAGATGTCAGAAGTAATTTCTTTATTCAGAGAATAGTAGGGGTGTGGAATGCACTGCCTACAACAGTTGTAGATTCGCCAACTTCATGGGCATTTAACTGGTCATTGGATAGGCATATAGACGAGAATGGAATAATGTAGGTTAGATGGGCTTCAGTTTGGTTTCATAGGACGGTGCCACATCGAGGGTCAATGGGGCTTGTATTGTGCTGTAATGTTCTCTGTTCTGTGTCTCAGTGGGACAAACATGTTGTTTGATGTTTGTTGCTCAGCAAAGAAATGGTGGTCCTAAGGTCCTGTTTCAATGCTTTATGACTGTTTGTAAGTTTGTATGTTAATCAGGTATATATGCATAAACGTTACCATCAACATTTATTGTGAGACCAGCCCTTCATGTTCTATGGCACGTTTACCTTTATATTAAATCAGCAGTAATTAGGAGAGAATTTGTTGCGAACTACTAATCTATGTGAGTGTAAGTCTTTTGCACCATGGTTAAGTGAAATAAAGCTTTCATGATTTGGAGATGCCGGTGTTGGACTGGGGTATACAAAGTTAAAAATCACACAACATCAGGTTATAGTTCAACAGGTTTAATTGGAAGCACACTAGCTTTCGGAGTGTCACTCCTTCTATCACCTGATGAAGGAGCGACACTCCGAAAGCTAGTATGCTTCCAATTAAACCTGTTGGACTATAACCTGGTGTTGTGTGATTTTTAAAGCTTTCATAACAGTGTAGACTTGGACTCTGTTCAAAAACATTATCTCTAAATGTGTAACAAGGGCTACTCTCTGCTGCCATGGTTAATGGCTCCATTGTGCAACCTCTGACTGTAGCTGAATATAGATACATTCTTTGACCAGGATAAAAGAGGAACTGATGATAGACCAGTCGAAGGTTAGATTCTAAAGCTTTGGCCAAAAGGTGGGGGGGCTTGCAGAACAAATTGAATAGTCATGATTTGGAGATGCCAGTGTTGGACCGGGGTGTACAAAGTTAAAATTCTTACAACTCCAGGTTATAGTCCAACAGGTTTAATTGGAAGCATACTAGCTTTCAGAGCGCTGCTCCTTCATTAGTTGGTTGTGGAGTATAAGATCGTAGGACTCAGAACTTATAGCAAAAGTTTACAGTGTGATGTAACTGAAATTATATATTGAAAGAGATCTGGATTGTTTGTTAAGTCTCTCATCTTTTAAAATGAACATATTGGTTTCAGTTCTTTCATATGTAAATCGCAGAACTTTTTTAAAGTTATATTCTCAAATGAACTTTAACAATTAGTGTCATGTCTGCCCTTTTTCAGATTAGAATCAGTCTGAACATTGGAGCACAGACAGTCTCACATAGGAACCTCACATCTTCAATATATTATCTGGGCCAACATGACACCAATTGTTAAGGTTCACTCGAGAATGTAACTTGTAAAAAGTTTGTGATTTACATATGAAAGAACTGAAACCAACATGTTCACTCTAAAACATGAGAGACTTAACAAACAACCCAGGTCTTTTTCAATATATAATTTCAGTAACATCACACTGTGAACTTTTGCTATAAATTCTGTGTCTTATTACCTTATGCTCCATAACCACCTGATGAAGGAGCAGTGCTGTGAAAACTAGTGCTTCCAAATAAACTTGTTGGACTATAACCTCGCGTTATGTGATTTTTAAAGTTGAATAGTGTGCACCATAATCCTATCACAATATTCTGTGCACAAGTGGAACAGGCGAAGGAGGGATGAGACTGTGTGTAGTGAGGGGTGTAGTGACCATTCATTCACTAAATTTGTTATTGTTTGAAAGGCAAGCTGTGCCTGTGTATTCCAAGAATCAGAAACAGGCTTTGGTTCTCGTTTGTGCTGTCAATACATAAAGATAAATGGTTTTAACTGTTGAAAGGCTTTCCTGTGTGTAATGGTCTCAAATTGAACAATGAGCTGGTCTACACAGCACATTCGGGATAGAGTATCAGCCACATTGAAAGAGTTCTAAGATCAGATCATGTTAAAGATGTAAAATCTCCATTGTCTGCTTCTTAAATAGTATTTGCAATGATGTACTAATTGTGCCACCTATTCTCCCTGGGAAATGTTTCTTTTTGGCTTTCTTGGTACTATGTGAAATGTGAAGGACAGTTCCTCCTTACCAGTGGTTGACCTGTGCACGGTTAGATTTTAAACATAGACCCAATGATGGGAATCCCAGGAGGATCCAGTAAATGTGAGTACATCTGCCTCATGTGAGAGAGAAGTGAGTGTTAGTGGGGCACCATTGACGCTTGGTGCAACGGCTTTGAACAAAGTTTCTGAGATTTACATGAGAAATCTCACTGTTTTGGACTAACAGAAGCCTGATATGAAACTGCTCAAGTTGACTGTCAATTTTCTGGTAAAATTCAGCCCAAAATTTCTACTTGTATTTTCCTCATTTAAAACATATTAAATAATTAGCAATTTCAAAAGTAAGCACTTTTTCAATTTCACTTAATATAAACATTCTGCAATGATGCATTCGGTCATTCTATATCAGCTGGATTTTCTGGAAATCTTACTCAGGGAGGCACTTGATGTGTATATCGTTCTCATTCTTGCCACAGTGTCCAAAGCTATTTCCTCTTTTATTTATAGCATTATAACAAGTCTGGTGAGAAGACTTTCCTCCTATCAGAGAGAAAATAGTATAAGAATTATTGTACAGAATGGGTGTGTATCACATGAGTATGCAAGAATGCATGTTACAGAGAAACAGACTCTGAAATTGAAATAAAATATTGAGAACAATTAGTTTGATTTGTTAAAGCCCACTTGCTAAGGTGTGCAATAAAAGAAAATATGACACCAAGCCACAACAGTGGCAAAAATAAGGCTGCTATGCAGGGGTTGAGGATGCATTTGCACAAAGAGATGGCAAGTCAGCAGTTTAGACAGAAATTAAATAATAGCAGAAATGACCACATTGCCTTCAGCAATCACTCTGTAATGACTATTCTCAACCACCTTGGAAATTGCATGTTACTGCTCATGGGTTCTGTGGGTCCATAAGTGGCAATGAACTGTTTTGGCAGGTATTGGTTTGAGATAGTTGGTCTTTCTTTCTTTCTCCGGTTCCTTTGATTTGGTGAGGATGTGGTCAAGTATGTTTTTTCTCTCTTGTTGGTTCGCCCACCATCTGATGCACACCCAGTCCAGCACCTATGCCCATTAGGACCAGACCAGTTTGATTACTTGTGATGCTGTTGAGCCACTCTCGGTTGTGGATGTGAAATTTCCCATGGTGAGTACACTTGCACTCTTGCCACCCCCAGTGCTTCCTCTCAGTATTAGAGCCATAGAGTCATAGAGATATATTGTGGAGGAGTTCTGATTCATCTTCTGAGGGAGGGAAGCACATGGTTATCAGCAAGAGGTTTTCTTGTGCATCTTTAATGTTAACGTTGACACGTTAATGGTGCCTGGAGTCAATGTTGATGATTCCCAGGGCAACTTCCTCCTGACTGTATACCACTGTGTCGCCACTTCTGCTGGATGTGTTCTACCAGGGGGTAGGGGTTACCCAGGGATGGTAATGGTGGTTAAAGAGTGTGCAACTGCAACAGTCAGGCAGCATCCGAGGTGCAGGAGAACCAGCATTTTGTCCATAAGCCCTTCATAAGGAATGAGGCTTGTGGTCCAAAGGAGCTGAGAGATAAGTGGGAGGGGTGTGGGACTGGGGGGAAGGCAGCTGGGAATGCAATAGGTAGATGCAGGTGGCCTTGAATGTGGTAGATAGGGAGGAAAGTGAAGCAGATATCTGGGAAAGAAAATGGATAAGTAGGACAATTCCAGAGGGCAGTGCTGAATGGGATCTAGGATAAGGTGGAGGGAAGGAAATAAGGAAATTGGTAAAATCCACATTGATCCTGTATGGTTGGAAGGTTCCAAGGTGGAAGATGAGGCGTTCCTGCTCCAGGCGTCGGGTGGTGAGGATTTGGTGGTAGAGGAGGCCCAAGACTAGGGTTTGGCAGTGGAGGAGCCCCAGGACTGGGGTTTGACTTTGGAGGAGGCCCTGGATCCTCCAACCACACGGGATCAATGCGGATTTCCTCATTTTCCTTTCCCCCCACCTTATCTGAGATCCAACCTTCCAACTCGGCACCACCCTCTTGAACTGTCCTACCCATCCTTTTTCCTTCCCACCTATCTATTCCACCCTCCTTTCTGACCTATCACCTTCACCCCCACCTTCATGTACCTTTCTCCCAGAAAGGTAGATTCCCAGCTACCTTTCTCCCAGCCCCACCCCCTTCCATTTATCTCTCAAACCACTTGGACCTAATGAAGGGCTTATGCTCGAAATATTGATTCTCCGGCACCTCAGACGCTGCCTGACCGGCTGTGCTTTTCCAGCTCCACACTGTTCAACTCTGATCTCCAACGTCTGCAGTCGACACTTTGTCCATGCTAATAATGGTGCCTGTAACATTGTGAGTTATAGAACATAGAACACTACAGTGCAACACAGGCCCTTCGGCCTTCACTGTTGCGCCAACCTGTGAAATCAATCTGAAGGAGAAAGTGAGGACTGCAGATGCTGGAGATCAGAGCTGAAAAATGTGTTGCTGGAAAAGCGCAGCAGGTCAGGCAGCATCCAAGGAGCAGGAGAATCGACGTTTCGGGTATAAGACCAATCTGAAGCCCACATTATTCCATTATTATCCATATATTTATCCAATGATCATTTAAATGCCCTTAAAATTGGTGAGTTTACTACTGCTGCATGCAGGGCATTCACTACCCTCTGAATAAAAAAATTACTTCTGACCTCTGTCCTATATCTATCAGTCTTCAATTTAATGTTTTGTCCCCTCATGCTTGCTGTCACTATCCGAGGAAAAGGCTCGAGCTGTCCACTCTATCTAATCCTCTTATCTGTCTCTACTAAGTCGCATCAACCTTATTCTTTCGCATGAAAACAACCTCAAGTCTCTCAGCCTTTCCCCATAAGACCTTCCCTCCATACCAGGCAACATCCTCTGCACCCTTTCCAATGCTCCATATCCTTCCTACAATGTGGTGACCAGAACTGTACGCAATACTCTAAGTGCAGCCGCACCAGAGCTTTGTACAGCTGCAACATGTCCTCATGGCACCGAAACTCAGTCCCTCTACCAATAAAAGCTAACGCACCACATGACTTCTTAACAACACTATCAACCTGGATGGCAACTTTCAGGGATCTATGGACATGGACACTGAAATCTCTCTGCTCGTCCACGCTACCAAGCATCTTACCATTAGCCCAGTACTCTGTATTCCTGTTACTCCTTTCAAAGTGAATCACCTCATACTATTCTGCATTAAACTCCATTTGCCACCTCTCAGCCCAGCTTATATATGTCTGTCACATGTGACAACCTTTGGCACTGTCCACAGTTCCACTGACCTTAGTGTCATCCGCAAATTTACTAACCCATCGTTCTATGCCCTCACCCAGGCCATTTATAAAAATGACAGAAAGCAGTGGCATCAAAACCGATCCTTGTGATACGCCACTAGTAACTGAACTCCAGGATAAATACATCCCATCAATCATCACCCTCTGTCTTCTTTCAGCTAGCCAATTTCTGATCCAAACCGCTAATTCAGCCACAATCCTAAACCTCAGTATTTTCTGCAATAGCCTACAGTGGAGAGCTTTATCAATTATGGGTGGCACAGTGGCTCAGTGGTTTGCATTGCTCTCTCCCAGCACAAGGGATCCGGGTTCGATTCCACCCTCAGCCGACTGTCTGTGTGGATTTTTCATATTCTCCCTGTGTCTGCGTGCGTTTCCTCCCACAATCCAAAGATGTGCGGGTTAGGTTGATTGGCCATGCTAAATTGCCCATTGTGTTCAGGGATGTGTAAGCTAGGTGCATTAATTCTGGGAAAATAGAACATAGAACAATACAGCACAGAACAGGCCCTTCGGCCCACGATGTTGTGCCGAACATTTGTCCTAGCTTAAGCACCCATCCATGTACCTATCCAATTGCCGCTTAAAGGTCACCAAAGATTCTGACTCTACTACTCTCACAGGCAGCGCATTCCATGCCCCCACCACTCTCTGGGTAAAGAACCCACCCCTGACATCTCCCCTATACCTTCCACCCTTCACCTTAAATTTATGTCCCCTTATAACACTCTGATCCACACTACCAAGCATCATAATGTTGAGTAATATTGTAGAGGAATGGGTCTGGGTGGGTTACTCTTCAGAGGGTCAGTGTGGACTTGTTGGGTCAAATGGCCTGTTTCCATACTGTAGGGATTCTCATTCTCATTCAAACGCTTTACTGAAATCATATACATCAATCAATGCTTTACCCTCATCTACCTGTTTGGTCACCTTTTCAAATAACTCAATAGGTTTTGTAATGCTCGACCTACCCTTCACAAAACCGTATTGACTATCCTTAAAAAAGCTGTCCCTTTTCTAGCTGATTATAAACCCTATCTCTTATAATCCTTTCCAACACTTTACCTACAACTGAAGGAAGGCTCACTGGTCTGTAATTACCAGGATTGTCCTTACTCCCCTTCTTAAACAAGGGGACAACATTTGCTATCCTTCAGTCTTCGAACACTATTCCTGTAGACAATGATGACTTAAAGCCAAAGCTTCTATAATCTCCTCCTTAGCTTCCCAGAGAATCCTAGGATAAATCCCAACCAGCCCAGGGAACTTATCCATTTTCACACTTTCCGGAATTGCTAACACCTCCTCCTTCTGAACCTCAGTATTCTCTGCAACATCATTGTCTTTTTCCAGTGTGAATACTGACAAAATATTCATTTAGCACCTCTTCTATCTCCTCTGACACCATGCACAACTTCCCACTACTGTCCTTGACTGGTCCTAATCTTACTCTAACCATTCTTTTATTCCTGACATCCCTTATAGAAAGCTTTCGGGTTCTCCTTGATCCTACCTGCCAATGACTTATCATGTTCTTTCCTGGCTCTTCTCAGCTCTCTCTTGTGGTCCTTCCTGGCTAACGTGTAACTCTCAAGTGCTCTAACTGAGCCTTCACTTCTCATCCTCGCATATGCCTCCGTCTTTTTCTTGACAAGAGAGTCAGCTTCTTTAGTAAACCCTTGGTTCCCTTTCTCGACCACTTCCTCCCTGCAGGACTGCTACTTACTGATCAAGGACACAAATTTCTTGAATTTCAATTGCGCCCATCCCCTGCAGCTTCCTTCCCCATCCTATGTATCCAAAAACTTGCTGAATCGCATCAGAATTGCCTTTCCCCCAGCTACAACTCTTGCCCTGCAGTACATGCCTATCCCTTTCTATCGCAAAAGTAAATATAACCAAATTGTGATCACTATCACCAATGTGCTCACCTACCTCCAAATCTAACACCTGGTCTGGTTCATTACCCAGTACCAAATCCAACGTGGCCTCGCCTCTTGTTGGCCTATCTACATACTGTGTTCAAGACTAGAGTGGCGCTGGAAAAGCACAGCAGTTCAGGCAGCATCCGAGGAGCTGGAAAATCGACGTTTTGGGCAAAAGCCCTTCATCAGGAATAGTGCCTGCAGGGTGGTTTTTACCTATCTATATACTGTATCAGGAAACCTTCCAGCACACATTGGACAAAAACAATCTCATCTAAAGTACTCAAACTACAGCATTTCCAGTCAATAGTTGGAAAGTTAAAGTCCCCCATTACAATACCCTGCTACATTTGCTCCTATTCAGAATGGTGATGGTGGTGACTGGGACATTGCCTGTGGGTTATGATTTCATAAGTATTGTATCACCACTTCTGCTGGATGTGTTCTATCAGGGCGATGGGGGTTACCCAGGGATGGTGATGGTGGTGCCTGGGACATTGTGCATTATGATTTCATAAGTATGGCCATGTGAGGCTGTTGCTTGACGAGTGTGTGAGACACCTCTTCCAATTTTAGTACTCGTCCATATGCAAGTAAGAACTTTGGAAGTAAGACTGTGCAGGGTCTGCCACTGTGCTTTCCGGTTCCTGGGTCAGTGCCAAGTGGTCCGACTGTTTTCCTTTCTTTGTTGAGACTTTGTAATGATTGGTAGAGCTGAGTGGTTTGCTCAGCCATTTCAGAGGGCTGTTGAGAGTCAGCCACATTACTGTGCGTCTGGAGTCACATTGTGGACAGATACACTGAGGATGGCAGTTTCCTTTCCCGAAAGGACATTGGGTCAAATGAGTTTTTCTTACAGTCTGACCATGGTTTCACAGCCAGCAGTACATTCTTAATTCCATTTTTTAAAATTGAATTCAAATTCTACCATCTGACATTGTGGGATTCAGATCTAGGTTCCCAGAGTTTCTAGATGTATTCACTGAACTGAGTTTCTGTATTAGTAGTCACAAATGTGTCTAAACTTTGTGCAATCATTGGCCCACATCCTAACTTCTGACCTTATGATGGAGGGAAGGCCATTGATGAAACAGCTGAAGATGTTGAGGAACTTCTGCAAAAATGTCTGAGAGCTGAGCTGACTATCATCCAACAACCACACTGATCTCATGTGTGTTGGATATGTCTCTAACCAGTTGAGAGTTTGCCCCGATACACATTGATTCCAGTTTTGCTAGAACTCCTTTATGCCACATTGAATCGAATGCAGCCTTTATGTCAAAGACCGTCGCTCTCATCTCACCTCTGGAACTCAGCTCTTTTGGCGATTTGTGAACTAAGGCTGCAATGAGGTCAGGAGCTGAGTGGCCTTGGTGTACCTCAAACTGGGTGTCACTGAGCAGGCTATTGCTGAGCAGGTGTTGCTTGATAGCTCTGTTGATGACACCTTCCATTATTTTGTGATGGAGAGTAAACTGATGGGATGGTAACTGGCCAGATGAGGTTTGCCCTGCATTTTGTGTACAGGACATACCTGAGCAACTTTCCACATTGTCGACTAGATGCCAGTGGCATAACTGAGGTAGAACATCTTGGCTGTGGGAGTGGTACATTCTGGAGCACAAGGTGTGCTGGACTCCATCATTGGGGATATTTGTGGAGTATCCTCCTTCAGCTATTCACAATATGTATTAATGATCTGGATGAGGGAACAAAATGTAACATCTCAATGTTTGCAAATGATACCAAGTTGGCAGGGACAAGGATGCAGAAATGCCTCAGCATGATCTGGATATGTTGGATGAGTGGGCAAGTCAATGGCAGATGCAGTATAATGTGAGGTATTCACTTTGGAAGCAAAAACAAGAAGGCAGATTATGACTTGAATGACTGTAAACTGGGAGAGGGGATTGAGCAGTGGGACCTGGGTGTCCTTGTGCACTAGTTGCTGAAGGTAAGCTTGCAGGTGTAGCAGGTGGTAAAGAAGGCCAATGGGATGTGTCCAGGAGCAGGGATGTGTTGTTATAGTTATACAGGGCCTCGGTGAGGCCACACCGAGAATATTGTGTGCAGTTTTAGGCTCCTTTTCTGAGGAAGGATGCTCTTGCTGTCGAGGGAGTGTAGTGAAGGTTTATCAGGCTGATTCTGGGGATGGTGGGACTGATGTATGGGGAGGGATTGACTTGGTTCGGATTGTTTTCACTCAAGTTCACACAAATGAGGGGAGAATCTTATAAAGAGTTATAAAATTCCAACAGGACTAGACAGGGTAGATGTAGGGAAGATGTTCCCAATGGTGGGTGTGTCCTGAACTAGGGGGTCACAGTCTGAGGATTTGGGGGGGCCATTTAGGATGTTGATGAGGAAATATTTTTTTCACCCACAGAGTAGTGAGCCTGTGGGATTCATTACCACAAAGTAGTTGATGTTAAAATATTCAATGTATTCAAGAGTTGACCAGATGTAGCACTTGGGAGCGAGTTGAATCAAAGATTATGGGGAAATAGCAGGATTCAACTATTGACTTGAACAATCAGCCATGATTGTGATAAATGACTGAGCGGGCTTAAAGGGCTGAATGACAGCCTTCTGCTCTATCTTCTATGTTTCTAAGTCCTAACCTGAAGCCATGAGACTTCATGTTGTGCACTCCGAAGGCAACTGCCTCTTGACCATAGAACATAGAACATAGAACAATACAGCACAGAACAGGCCCTTCGGCCCACGATGTTGTGCCGAACATTTGTCTTAGCTTAAGCACCCATCCATGTACCTATCCAATTGCCACTTAAAGTTCGCCAATGATTCTGACTCTACCACTCCCACAGGCAGCACATTCCATGCCCCCACCACTCTTTGGGTAAAGAACCCACCCCTGACATCTGCCCTATACCTTCCACCCTTCACCTTAAATTTATGTCCCCTTGTAACACTCTCTTGTACCCAGGGAAAAAATTTCTGATTGTCTACTCTATCTATTCCCCTGACCATCTTTTTTTTTTATAGATATTTTTATTAGAAATTTAACATTTTTACAAGTTTACAAAAATAAACAAAACTCTCAGATATAAACATTGATATACAATTAGCTCAAATATACAATAGCCAAAATTTGACAAAAAAAAACAAAACAACAAAAACAAAAAAAAACCGAAAAGAAAAAAAAAC
>NW_025212493.1:0-2472 GCF_004010195.1 Chiloscyllium plagiosum | reverse complement strand
GAGGGGGTGGGGGCAGAGAGGTCGGGAAGAAGATTGCAGGTCAAGAAGGCGGTGCTGAGTCTGAGGGTTGGGACTGAGATAAGGTGGGGGGAGGGGAAATGAGGAAGCTGGAGACATCTACATTCATCCCGTGTGGTTAGAGGATTCCTAGGCGGAAGATGAGGCGCTCTTCCTCCAGGCATCGTGTGGTCAGGGTCTGGCGATGGAGGAGGCCAAGGACCTGTATGTCCTTAGCGGAGTGGGAGGGGGAGTTAAAGTGTTCATCCACGGGGTGGTTGGGTCGGTTGGTGTGTGTGTCCCAGAGGTGTTCCCTGAAACGTTCCGCAAGTAGGCAGCCTGTCTCCCCAACGTAGAGGAGACCACATCGGGTGCAGCGGATGCAGTAAATGATGTGTGTGGAGGTGCAGGTGAATTTGCGACGGATACGGAAGGGTCAATTGGGGCCTTGGAGAGAGGTGGGGGGGGGAGGTGTGGACGCAAGTTTTGCACTTGTTGCGGTTGCAGGGTAAGATGCCGGGAGTGGAGGTTGGGTTGGTGGGGGTGTGGACCTGACGAGGGAGTCACGGAGGGAGTTATACAGGGCCTTAGTGAGACCTCATCGAGAATATTGTGCGCAGTTTTAATCTCCTTTTCTGAGGAAGGCTGCTCTTGCTGTCGAGGGAGTGTAGTGAAGGTTTATCAGGCTGATTCTGGGGATGGTGGGACTGACGTATGGGGAGGGATTGACTTGGTTCGGATTGTTTTCACTCAAGTTCACACAAATGAGGGGGGAATCTTATAAAGAGTTATAAAATTCCAACAGGACTAGACAGGGTAGATGTAGGGAAGATGTTCCCAATGGTGGGTGTGTCCTGAATTAGGGGGTCACAGTCTGAGGATTTGGGGGGGCCATTTAGGATGTTGATGAGGAAATATTTTTTCACCCACAGAGTGGTGAGCCTGTGGGATTCATTACCACAAAGTAGTTGATGTTAAAATATTCAATGTATTCAAGAGTTGACCAGATGTAGCACTTGGGAGCGAGTTGAATCAAAGATTATGGGGAAATAGCAGGATTCAACTATTGACTTGAACAATCAGCCATGATTGTGATAAATGACTGAGCAGGCTAAAAGGGCTGAATGACAGCCTTCTGCTCCTATCTTCTATGTTTCTAAGTACTAACCCGAAGCCATGAGACTTCATGTTGTGCACTCCGAAGGCAACTGCTTCTTGACCATATATCACAATGCCACCACTAGTGGGCAGGCCATATCCAAGGATGGGTAATAGTGCCTGGGCCATTGCCTATAAAGTATAATTCCATGTCAGACTGTGAGCCAACCCTCCCCAGACTTAGGAGGGGTAGAATGAACAACTCTAATAGGAGTGGTCTGTTCATAAGTCATTAACAGTGAGTAAGAAGCTGTCCTCAAATCTATTGGTACATGCTTTCAAACTTGTGTCTTGCCCACTGGAAGAGGGTGGAAGAGGATATAACTGGGATTGGAAGGGTCTTTGATTATATTGGCTGCTTTCCTGAGGCAGTAGGGAGTGTGGGCAGAGTCTCATCTCGATTCGAAATATTAGCTTGCATTCTCTCTGTGAATGCTGCATCTCTTTCTCTGATCTCCAGAATTATTTGTTTTTATTGGATGCAAAGCTGGTTTTTGTGATGGCTTGGGCTGCTCACAGCTTTCTATAATTTCTTGCTGTCTTGGGTAGAGCAGTTGCCATGCCAAGCTGTGATGCATCCAGAAAGGATGCTTTGTATTGTGCATCAATAAAGATTGGTAAGATTCATTTTGGACATGCCGAATTTCCTTAGCCTTCTGAAGAAATGGAGGTGTTGGTATGCTTTCTTGATTGGAGCATTGACATGGTGCACCAGAATAGATCATTGGTGATTTTTACTCTTTGGAATAAAGCTCTTGACCATCACCACCTTGGCACCTTTGATACAGACAGTGGGTCTGTCCTACTTTGCACTTCACTCTGTTTCCTGAAGTTGATGATTAGCTTCTGTCTTTCAGTGAGATTATGACTGATCTGTGGCCAAATTCCATTTACCTGCCTTTGGCACAGAACAAGCAATCCCTTTGCTTCACAAAATAATTTATTTCAGATTTAAAATTAACTATCATCCCACATCCACTGCCATTTCTAGAAGAGAGTTCCAAACATCAAACAATCTTTGCATAGAGAAGTGCTTCCCAATATGACCCTGAATGGTCTGGCACTAATTTTTGGACTATGCTTTAGAACCTCCAACCTGTGAAAATAGTTTAGACTGAGACCATCAGAAATAGGAACAGAGGTAAGCAATTGTGCCTCTTGAGCCTGCTGTTCTCTTCAATCGGATCATGACTGATCCAACATTACTCACATATACTTTCCTGCATTTACCCCATAACACATGATTCACATCCTGATCAAGAATCTATCTTTCTCAGTCTCACAAGGACTCAGCCCCCACTGCTTTCTGTGGCAAGG
>NW_025212492.1:26220-27000 GCF_004010195.1 Chiloscyllium plagiosum | reverse complement strand
TGGGACCTTGGAGTAAAAGTCCAAGGCCCCTGTAGGTTCAGCACAGGTCAATAGGCAGTTAAGAAGGCAAATGAAATTCTTTCCTTTCTGAGTTGTGGTATCAAACAAAGGAATTGTGTAGTAATATGTAAGCCACAACTTGATGCTGGCCATCAGAAAAGCTGTCATTGCACTTTCAAAGGAGACAGAAGAGATTGATGAAGATGCTGTCTGGATTGGAAAAACTGTAGCTTTAAGGAAAGATTGGAGAGGCTGGGATTGTTCTCCTCAAACAGAGATGGTCGTCATGATCTTTATTGTCTATATCATTATCCAGACATTATCACTTATTCAGGATACAGATCATTTGCATTCCCCTGGATGTCCCTTGTCTCCTTTCTACTGGTATACACCTAGCGCATGTTCAGGTGAACACAGAAATTTGTACTTTGCCCACTTTGCCAGCAGCAAAAATTCTTCATCAATCTTCCAGTGAACTTTTGTGGCATTAAGCGTGTTCTGGGTACAATGATGCTGGTGTTCATAGAGTCATAGAGTCATAGAGATGTACAGCATGCAAACAGACCCTTTGGTCCAACCCGTCCATGCTGACCAGATATCCAAACCTAATCTAGTCCCACCTGCCAGCACCTGGCCCATATCCCTCCAAACCCTTCCTATTCATATACTCATCCAAATGCCTCTTAAATGTTGCAATTGTACCAGCCTCCACCACATCCTCTGGCAGCACATTCCATACACGTTCCACCCTCTGTGTGAAAAAGTTGCCCCTTAGGTCTC
>NW_025212492.1:0-1752 GCF_004010195.1 Chiloscyllium plagiosum | reverse complement strand
AGAAGTACAGCACAGGAACAGACCTTTGGGCATCCTAGTCTGTGCCCTAACGAAACTAAAAAAAAAAATCTTCTGCCCTTATTCAGTCCATATCCCTCTATTCCCTCCGTATTCATGGAACCATTTAGATGCCTCTTAAATGTGGCCAACGTGTCTGCTTCCAGCATCTCTTCTTGCAGTGTGTTCCAGGTCCTACCACTTTGTGTGTGAAAAGCTTTCCTCGCATGTCTCCCTGAAACTTTCCCTCTCTCACCTTGAACCTGTGCCCTCTTCCCTCTTGTAATTGAAACTGCATCCCTGGGAAATAGCCTCCGACTCCCCACCCTATCATTGCCTCTCATAATTTTGTCAACCTCTATCAGGTCTCCTCTCAGACACCGTCTTTCTAGTGAAAACAATCCTAGTCTTTTTATCCTTTCCTTGTAGCCCTCAGAACCGGGCGACATCTGGTGAACTCTCTGCACTCTCTCCAAAACTTCCACGTCCTTCTGGTAGTGTGGCGACCAAAATTGCACACAATACTCCAAATGCAGCCTTCTAAAGGGTTTTACATAATTGCAATATGGTTTGCCAACTCTTGTACTCCATGCCCCGCCCAGTGAAGACAAGCATGCCATATGCCTTCTTAATCACCTTGGCCACCTGTGTTGCCACGTTTAGGGAACAGTTGACCTGCATGCCCAGAGCTGTCTGTATGTTAATGTTCCGAAGGGTTCTGCCATTTAAGACCATAAGACATAGGAGTGGAAGCAAGGCCATTCGGCCCATCGAGTCCATTCCACCATTTAATCATGGCTGATGGGCATTTCAATTCCACTCACCCGCACCTTCTCTGTAGCCCTTAAATTCTTGATCTCGCAAGGAATTATCAATCTCTGCCTTGAAGACACCCAACGTCCCAGCCTCCACTGTGCTCCGTGGCAATGAATTCCATAGGCCCACCACACTCTGGCTGAAGAAATATCTCTTCATTTCCGTTCTAAATTGACCCCCTCTAATTTTAAGGTTGTGTCCAAGGAGCCTAGTCTCCCCGCCTAACAGAAACAACCTCCCAGCGTCCACCCTTTCTAAACCACGCATTATCTTGTAAGTTTCTATTAGCTCTCCCCTCAACCTTCTAAAACTCTAATGAATACAATTCCAGGATCCTCAGCTGATCATCATATGTTAGGCCTACCATTCCAGGGATCATCTGTGTGAATCTCTGCTGGACACGCTCCAGTGCCAGTATGTCCTTCCTGAGGTGTGGGGCCCAAAATTGGACACAGTATTCTAAATGGGGCCTAACTCGAGGTTTATAAAGTCTCAGAAGCACGTCGCTGCTTTTATATTCCAATCCTTGAGATGAATTACAATATTATATTTGCTTTCTTAATCACGGACTCAACCTGCAAATCAACCTTTAGAGAATCCTGGACTAGCACTCCCTGATCCCTTTGTATTTTAGCTTGATGAATTTTTTCACTGTTTAAAAAATATTCCATGCCTCTATTCTTTTTTTCCCCAAAGTACAAGACCTCGCACTTACTCACATTGAATTTCATCAGCCATTTCCTGGACCACTCTCCTAAACCGTCTAAATGTTTCTGCAGCCTCCCCACCTCCTCAGTAGTGCCTGCCTGTCTGCCTAACTTAGTAGCATCAGCGAACTTCACCAGAATGTCCCCAGTACCTTCATCCAGATCATTAATATATAGTGAACAGCTGCGGCCCCAACACTGAACCCTGCTGGACCCCACTTACCACCAGCTG
>NW_025212491.1:26206-27000 GCF_004010195.1 Chiloscyllium plagiosum | reverse complement strand
AAGTTATGGGTAGAGGGAGGTTGCAAAGGAAGAGGGAGTGAGAGAGGCTAAAATAAAACGGAGAGTCTAGTTCTAAACATGTCGACCAAACATTAGTCAGCTAATAAGAAACAAAAGAAATCATTGATGTAATGGCTTCCCTGCAAATGAATGTGGAATCTCAAGTTTAAGACTGCATAATTTCAGGAGCTGCTACAGGAGAAAATGTAGTTGAAACTATGATAGTGAACACTGTGTCAGTTGGTTAAATTGACATCTGAGGAGTGAGAAAGGAAACAACTGCCTGGTTAAAATATTCCAGGTGTTGATAAACGACAAAAATCTATTATCTGTGACTTCACCAGTCTATGGAAGGTGTGTTTCGGGGGATGAAGTTTTGGGGTCAGAAGTGTGTGTCAGTTACTTCATGGGAAAAAAAGGCTAATACATATTGTCTTGTGCCAATTTAAGTCATTGTGTTTAGGAAAGAGCCTCTTTCCTTGTGTGTTGTGATTTAAATTAACAGAGGGTTAACATTATTTGTCTAATTCCACTTAAAAATTCCCCAAAATGGCAACTCCTTGAATCCATAAGGTGGGGAGAAATGAAACCTGAGCGCCTGAGGAAAAGGTAAAAAAAAACACATGGAAATAAAACAATTGATTCGTCTCATTTCCCACCTCCTCAACCCAACTCAGAGTGCAGGGGGAGGGGCTTACAGCTGGGGGTGGGATATGAGTGTGTGGGGAGGGGGTTTTGAGTGTGTGGGTTGGGTTGGAGGACTGTGGGGGGGGAAGGGTGTAGTGTGTTTGTGT
>NW_025212491.1:5787-7127 GCF_004010195.1 Chiloscyllium plagiosum | reverse complement strand
CTGTTTCCATGCTGTACATCTCTCTGACTCTCTCTGTTTGCCACGTGAATGTGAGAGCTACCCTGAAGGTCTTTCTTCAGTCAGGGTCTGTTAGCAATTTGATCTCATCTGACAGAACTGTGGCAGACCAGCCCATTCAATCTCCTCCAACTTCAGAGGGGAGGGGGGCTGAGTCTTGTTCTCCTAACAGTGATGAGAAACCTCTTTTGTTCCAAATTGTCTGGACTGGTGACAAGGTGAGACATGGAGTCTTTCAGGGTATTTTGTGGGGTTGGGTGACTACACAACAGCTTCCCCACCATTACCCAGTCAGAGGTGTAAACCAGGAGACACATTAGCAAGGTCCCAGCTAATTGTTTACAGGAGTCCAAGGAACAGAGTGTTCCGAGCACCCTCCAGAACCGTCTCCTGGGTGTGCGGAAGGTTCTAGCACTCAGTGCAGCACTCCAACCTCAGCTCTTAGCCCAGCAGACTGCATCCCAGCTGGCCAACCACTCAGCCAGTGTGATCGCTTCCAACAGGGCAAAAACACCGAGACCCAGCCTGCACTGTGACCAGCACCGTTTGTGGGATCTTGCTGTGCTGTCAAGTTGGCTACCCAGTGCTCAGGGGGCCATGTGGAAATCAGGAAACGGGCAGGACAAACAGACCTTCTCAAAGAGTCAGAAATCTGGAATCTGTTTTCTGTCGAAATTCAGTTTCCCTCAGACTGTGTGTGTGTGTGTGTGTGTGTGTGTGTACACACATGTCTCTCTGCATGTGACATCCATCCATGTGTGTGTGCATGTGAGCATGTGTCAATGTTATACACTCATAGAGATGTACAGCACAGAAACAGATACTTCAGTCCAACCCGTCCATGCCGACCAGATATCCCAACCCAACCTAGCCCCACCAGCCAGCACCCAGCCCATATCCCTCCAAACCCTTCCTATTCATATATGCATCCAGATGCCTCTTAAATGTTGCAATTGTACCAGCCTCCACCACTTCCTCTGGCAGCTCATTCCATAAACGTACCACTCTCTGCGTGAAAATGTTGCTGCGTAGGTCCCTTTTAAATCTTTCCCCTCTCACCCTAAACCTATGCCCTCCAGTTCTGGACCCCCCCACCTCAGGGAAAAGACTTTGTCTATTTATCCTACCCAAGCCCCTCATGATCTTATAAACCTGTATAAGGTCACCCCTCAGCCTCTGACGCTCCAGGGAAAACAGCCCCAGCCTGTTCAGTCTCTCCCGACAGCTCAGATCCTCCAACTCTGGCAACATCCTTGTAAATCTTTTCTGCATTCTTTCACCTGAGCAGTTTAAGAGCTAATGCAAAGAGAGAGAGAGGGAGA
>NW_025212491.1:2575-5382 GCF_004010195.1 Chiloscyllium plagiosum | reverse complement strand
GACTGTGTGAGAGAGCGAGACTGTGTGAGAGAGCGAGACTGTGTGAGAGAGCGAGACTGTGTGAGAGAGCGAGACTGTGTGAGAGAGCGAGACTGTGTGAGAGAGCGAGACTGTGTGAGAGAGCGAGACTGTGTGAGAGAGCGAGACTGTGTGAGAGAGCGAGACTGTGTGAGAGAGCGAGACTGTGTGAGAGAGCGAGACTGTGTGAGAGAGCGAGACTGTGTGAGAGAGCGAGACTGTGTGAGAGAGCGAGACTGTGTGAGAGAGCGAGACTGTGTGAGAGAGCGAGACTGTGTGAGAGAGCGAGACTGTGTGAGAGAGCGAGACTGTGTGAGAGAGCGAGACTGTGTGAGAGAGCGAGACTGTGTGAGAGAGTGAGACTGTGTGAGAGAGTGAGACTGTGTGTGAGAGATTGCGACTGTGTGAGAGCGAGACTGTGTGTGAGAGTGAGACTGTGTGTGAGAGTGAGACTGTGTATGAGAGTGCGACTGTGAGAGAGCAAGACTGTGTGTAAGAATGCAACAGTGTGTGTGAGAATGACACTGTGAGAGTGAGACTGTGTGAGAGAGTGAGACTGTAAGAATGAGACTGTGTGAGAGAGAAAGACTGTGTGAGAGAGAGAGACTGTGTGTGAGAATGAGACTGTGTGTGAGAATGAGACTGTGTGTGAGAATGAGACTGTGTGTGAGAATGAGACTGTGTGTGAGAATGAGACTGTGTGTGAGAGAGTAAGAAAGAGAGTGAGACAGAGAGTGAGAGAATGGGACTGTGTGAGAGAATGAGACTGTGTGTAAGAATGAGATATTGTGTGAGAATGAGACTGTGTGAGAATGAGACTGAGAGAGCTCGACTGTGTAAGAATGAGACTGTGTGAGATTGAGACTGTGTGTGAGAATGAGACTGTGTGAGAGAGTGAGACTGTGTGAGAGAGTGAGACTGTGTGAGAGAATGAGACTGTGTGAGAGAATGAGACTGTGACAGAGTGAGATTGTGTGTAAGAATGAGACTGTGTGAGAATGAGACTGTGTGTGAGAATGAGACTGTGTGAGAGAGCGAGACTGTATGAGAGCGAGACTGTGTGAGAGCGAGACTGTGTGAGAGAATGAGACTGTGTGAGAGAGCGAGACTGTGTGTGAGAGAGTGTGACTGTGTGAGAGCGAGACTGTGTGAGAGAGTGAGACTGTGTATGAGAGTGCGACTGTGAGAGAGCGAGACTGTGTGTAAGAATGTGACTGTGTATGAGAGAATGAGACTGTGAGAGGGAGACTGTGTGAGAGAGTGAGACTGTGTAAGAGTAAGACTGTGTAAGAGTGAGACTGTGTGTAAGAATGAGACTGTGTGAGAATGAGATGTGTGTGAGAATGAGACAGCGTGAGAATGAGACTGTGTGTAAGAATGAGACTGTGTGTAAGAATGAGACTGTGTAAGAGTAGACTGTGTGTAAGAATGAGACTGTGTGTGAGTGAGACTGTGTGAGAATGAGACTGTGTGAGAGCGAGACTGTGTGAGAATGAGACTGTGAGAGAGAGTGAGACTGTGTAAGAGTGAGAATGTGTGAGAGAGCGAGACTGTGTGAGAGCGAGACTGTGTGAGAACAAGACTGTGTGAGAACGAGACTGTGTGTGAGAGTGAGACTGTGTGTGAGAGTGAGACTGTGTGTGAGAGTGAGACTGTGTGAGAGCGAGACTGTGTGAGAGAGCGAGACTGTGAGAGAGAGTGAGACTGTGTAAGAGTGAGACTGTGTGTAAGAATGAGACTGTGTGAGAGAGTGAGACTGTGTGAGAATGAGACTGTGTGAGAATGAGACTGTGTGTGAGAATGAGACTGTGAGAATGAGACTGTGTATGAGAATGAGACTGTGTGTAAGAATGAGACTGTGTGTAAGAATGAGACTGTGTGTAAGAATGAGACTGTGTGTTAGAGAGTGAGAAAGAGAGTGAGAGAGTGAGACAGAGAGTGAGACAATGGGACTGTGTGAGAGAATGAGACTGTGTGTAAGAATGAGACTGTGTGAGAGAGCGAGACTGTGTGTGAGAATGAGACTGTGTGAGAATGAGACTGAGAGCAAGACTGTGTAAGAATGAGACTGTGTGAGATTGAGACTGTGTGTGAGAATGAGAATGTGTGAGAGAGTGAGACTGTGTGAGAGAGTGAGACGGTGTGAGAGAGTGAGACGGTGTGAGAGAGTGAGACGGTGTGTGTGAGTGAGACTGTGAGAGAGCGAGACTGTGTATGAGAGTGAGACTGTGTATGAGAGTGAGACTGTGTATGAGAGTGAGACTGTGTATGAGAGTGAGACTGTGTATGAGAGTGAGACTGTGTATGAGAGTGAGACTGTGTATGAGAGTGAGACTGTGTATGAGAGTGAGACTGTGTATGAGAGTGAGACTGTGTATGAGAGTGAGACTGTGTATGAGAGTGAGACTGTGTATGAGAGTGAGACTGTGTATGAGAGTGAGACTGTGTATGAGAGTGAGACTGTGTATGAGAGTGAGACTGTGTATGAGAGTGAGACTGTGTATGAGAGTGAGACTGTGTATGAGAGTGAGACTGTGTATGAGAGTGAGACTGTGTATGAGAGTGAGACTGTGTATGAGAGTGAGACAGTGTGTGAGAGTGAGACAGTGTGTGAGAGTGAGACAGTGTGAGAGTGAGACTGTGTGAGACAGCGAGACTGTGTGAGAGCGCGAGACTGTGTGAGAGCGAGGCTGTGTGAGAGCGAGGCTGTGTGAGAGCGAGACTGTGTGAGAGCGAGACTGTGTGAGAGCGAGACTGTGTGAGAGCGAGACTGTGTGAGAGCGAGACTG
>NW_025212491.1:1330-2545 GCF_004010195.1 Chiloscyllium plagiosum | reverse complement strand
GAGAGTGAGACTGTAAGAATGAGACTGTGTGTAAGAATGAGACTGTGTATGAGAATGAGACTGTGTATGAGAATGAGACTGTGTGAGAGTGCGAGACTGAGAGCGAGACTGTGTGTGAGAATGAGACTGTGTGAGAGAGAGTGAGACTGTGTGTGAGAGTGAGACTGTGTGAGAATGAGAATGTGTGCGAGAGTGAGACTGTGAGAGTGAGACTGTGTGAGAGTGAGACTGTGTAAGAATGAGACTGTGTATGAGAATGAGACTGCGTGAGAGAATGAGACTGTGTGAGAGAATGAGACTGTGTGAGAGAATGAGACTGTGTGAGAGAATGAGACTGTGTGTAAGAATGAGACTGTGTGTAAGAATGAGACTTTGTGTAAGAATGAGACTGTGTATGAGAATGAGACTGTGTGAGAGAATGAGACTGTGTGAGAGAATGAGACTGTGTGAGAGAATGAGACTGTGTATAAGAATGAGACTGTGTGTAAGAATGAGACTGTGTAAGAATGAGACTGTGTGTAAGAATGAGACTGTGTGTAAGAATGAGACTGTGAGAGAGAGTGAGACTGTGTAAGAGTGCGACTGTGTGAGAGCGAGACTGTGTGTGAGTGAGACTGTGTATGAGAATGAGACTGTGTGAGAGAAAGAGACTGTGTGAGAGCGAGACTGTGTGAGAGCGCGAGACTGTGTGAGAGCGCGAGACGGTGTGAAAGCGCGAGATGGTGTGAAAGCGCGAGACGGTGTGAAAGCGCGAGACGGTGTGAAAGCGCGAGACGGTAGACGGTGTGAAAGCGCGAGACGGTGTGAAAGCGCGAGACGGTGTGAAAGCGCGAGACGGTGTGAGAGAGCGAGACTGTGTGAGAGAGCGAGACTGTGTGAGAGAGCGAGACTGTGTGAGAGCGAGACTGTGTGAGAGCGAGACTGTGTGAGAGCGAGACTGTGTGTGAGAATGAGACTGTGTGTGAGTGAGACTGTGTGAGAGAGCGAGACTGTGTGTGAGAGAGTGAGACTGTGTGAGAGAGTGAGACTGTGTGTGAGAGAGCGAGACTGTGTAAGAATGAGACTGTGTGTGAGAGTGAGACAGTGTGAGAGAGTGAGACAGTGTGAGAGAGTGAGACAGTGTGAGAGAGTGAGACAGTGAGAGAGTGAGACTGTGTGTGAGAGAGCGAGACTGTGAGAGTGTGAGAGTGAGAGAGGGAGAGTGTGAGGGGGTGC
>NW_025212491.1:0-951 GCF_004010195.1 Chiloscyllium plagiosum | reverse complement strand
CTGTGTGTGAGAGTGAGACTGTGTGAGAGAATGAGCCTGTGTGAGAGAGTGAGCCTGTGTGTGAGAGTGAGACTGTGTGAGAGAATGAGCCTGTGTGAGAGAGTGAGCCTGTGTGTGAGAGTGAGACTGTGTGAGAGAATGAGCCTGTGTGAGAGAGTGAGCCTGTGTGTGAGAGTGAGACTGTGTGAGAGAATGAGCCTGTGTGAGAGAGTGAGCCTGTGTGTGAGAGTGAGACTGTGTGAGAGTGAGACTAAGAGAGTGAGACTGTGTGTGAGATGAGACTGTGTGAGTGAGTGAGACTGTGTGAGAGAGTGAGACTGTGTGAGAGTGTGACTGTGTGTGAGAGTGAGACTGTGTGAGAGTGAGACTGTGTGAGAGAATGAGCCTGTGTGAGAGAATGAGCCTGTGTGAGAGAGTGAGCCTGTGTGTGAGAGTGAGACTGTGTGAGAGTGAGACTAAGAGAGTGAGACTGTGTGTGAGATTGAGACTGTTGAGAGAGTGAGACTGTGTGAGAGAGTGAGACTGTGTGAGAGAGTGAGACTGTGTGAGAGAGTGAGACTGGGTTTAAGAATGAGACTGTGTGAGAGTGAGACTGTGTGTGAGATTGAGACTGTGAGAGTGAGACTGTGTGAGCGAGTGAGACTGTGTGTGAGATTGAGACTGTGGGAGAGAGACATTGAGAGAGACAGTGAGAGAGGGAGCGTGGGAGAGCTTTGCAGTATTGTCCAGAGCAAGTCCTGTGTGGAATGGTGGGTGATGATGGCAGCATGGATCTGGGGAGCAGCCAGCCCATTGAAAAGGCCAAGCTGGAAGGATCTGGTGGTAATGCCAGGACCAGGAGGACACAGTTGCACCCTCAGCTTCCCAGTAAGCGAGGAGCACCTCCTGTGTTTCATTCACCTCCCACCCAACCTCATCCCCAGTCCAGACCCACAGGCCTAGCCAAGGCTT
>NW_025212490.1:23132-27000 GCF_004010195.1 Chiloscyllium plagiosum | reverse complement strand
CAGTTCTGGTCACCTCATTCTCGGAAGGATGAGGAAGCTTTAGAGAGGGTGCAGAGGGAACTTGCCAGGATGCTAACTGGATTGGAGATCAGGTCTTATGAAGAAAGATTGAGCAAGTTAGGGCTTTTCTCATTTGAGTGAAGCAGGATGAGAGGTGATTGGATAAGATGATGAAAGGTATTGACAGAGTGAATAGCCAGATACCTTTTCCCCCTGTAGAAATCTCTCGAACGAGGGAAAGAGGGTACATAATTTTAAGGTGATTGGAGGACGGTTTCGGGGAGATGTCAAAGTTCGGTTCTTTACACAGAGAGTGTTGGGTGCGTGGAATGCACTGCCAGCAATGTTAGTCGAGTCAGATACCTGAGGGACACTTAAGAGATACTTCGGTAGGCACATGAAAGGTAATGCACGGAAGTATTTCGATGGGTCTGATCATAGAGAAGGATAAAAGATCAGCACAACATCGAGGACCGAAGGGCCTGTACTGTGCTGTAATGTCCTATGTTCTCTCTTCTACGAAAGTATTTAAAGAGGCTTTAGATGGGATTTTGACCTGTCAGACAGTTGAGTGCTATGAATATTTAGGCATGAAAGAGGACTTGAGACCGAGAGAAGATCAGCCATGATCTTATTGAAGGGCAAGGTAATCTTGAGGGGTGGGGGTAGGGAGCGACGGACTTGATTCTGTTTCTACGTTCTCAAATTCTATTATTGGAAAGTTACAGGGTGTTATTTTCCTGGAAGTTTGGTTATTGAGTGTTACAGTCAGGGAGTCCAGAGGATTTTCTTAGCCATCTCTCGGTGATGTGTCCGAGCTGTATTCACAGTAAAACTGGTTCGATAACGTGAGCAACAAATGGAACACATTTTGCAGGATGGGGAATCTCTGTAAAGAGAAGTGAAGGGCCTCTTTCATACCCAGTCTGGGTTTTCCAATTACATTTTTCAAATCACCTAAACCGAGTGGGAAAGTATTGAGGGACTGAATAGTCTCCTCTGTTTCTTTGCACGAGGTGATAGTAGTACATGGCCTCCCAGTGCTCTTGTCTAGCAGGTTTCAGGGGCTGAATGGAACACAGAAACAAATTGAGGAACAGTAGTGGGTCATTACACACTGTGACCCTTCTCCACAAGGCACTAAGATTGTGGCTGATCAGGTTGTTGTCTCAGCCCCACTTTCCTATCTGTATCCAATTATCCATGACTCACTTCATGGACACATACTTAACTAATATATCTTTGAATAAATTAAACAAAGCAGCACCACAATCTTTTGGGGAAGACAATTTCCACTCGAATGGCCTTTCGAACTTTTCCTCATCCATCTTATCGAATCAGAGAGTCAGACACCACAGAAACAGACACTTTCGTCCAAATTGTCCATGCTGACCAGACATCCTAATCTGATCTAGTCCCATTTGCCAGCATTTTGCCAATATACCTCTGAACCATTCTTTTTTTATGTATCTATCCAGATATATTTTCAATGTCTAATTACACCCGCTTCCATGTATGCTCTTGTACTCTGAGATAATCTTCCTCACTGTCCACTGCACCACATTTTGCTCTTATCGATAAACTTAGTAATCATGCCTTTGATATTCACATCCAAATTGTGTTTATACATGATGAAAAGCAGCAAGCTCAACACAGATTCTTTCAGTACACCACTGGCCACAGGCCTCCAGTCTGGAAAATAATCCGTTACCTTCAAGACAATTTTGAATCCAATTGGTTAAATTTCCCTGGATTCCATGGGACCTAACTGCTTTAAATTTTCATTTTAATGCTGTAACTCAATTAGTTTAGCTGATCTAAACATATTTCCATAATCGCATATTTACTCTTGTTTTGTTTTAACTATCTGATGAAACAACGTCTCTGCCAATGCCACTTCAGCTTCCTCGTCTTTACATTTATGATCTCTCCTGTATGAGCTGGTGGCATTGGGACCTTGTTGCCCCACAATCAGGAAAGATTCCAGGATAAGGCTCTTGCTTTGCTTCAGTTGCCTGTGACTCCTCTGGCTTTTCAACCAGAGCAGGCAGCACTTCTGCAGATGAATCAGCTATATACTTTACAAGGACAAATTGTATTCCTGGAGCTGAAAGTTTGTCCAATTGTCCCACCGCAATTTCTCCACACTTTACTGGACACTCCATCCCTGCTTTACATAATTGTGCGCTTTTTGTCCCACATGACTTCACTTTAGCAGTACCTTTTCTGGAAATAGTCCTTCAGGAATACATACCTTCGTATCTTTCAGCATCAGAGACTGAGAGGATCCTGTGTCTCTAAATAGTGCATCCTCTTTATCTGCTACTCCTGACCTATGTGAATACACTTTCCCTTTGCAGGTATATTTTATAAGCAGATCTGGCAATTCCTCCTTAACCAACCTCAGATCAACTTGTACACTCTGATGCAGCTTTCTAGCCTCCACTGTGCTTTCTGTTACTGCTCTAATAAAACTCACAGGTTTATCCTGTTTTCTTACATCTGTTTTTCCCCCAAGCCCACCAACAGAGTGATTGCCTGAGACCTAATTGATTGCAACGAAAACACCAGAGCTTTTTTGCTTCTTTGTCTCTTCAAGGGTTTCCTTTTTACCCTGTGGTAAGTTATCCTTCTGATATTCGCTGAGATCTACATATCCATTTCCACGTGAGGATTTCTCTATTCCTCATGAACTGAAATTGATTCTGGAAGCCAAAATATGTTTTATGGAACAATTCATAATCGTCTGCCTCTTTAGCTGCTAACCTTGCTGTTTTAACTCTCTGCTCTTACACAAGGATTTGCACTACTTCAGGAAATGAATCTTTCACTTCCTCCAAAATAACTGTCTCTCTAAGTGCATCATAGATTTGCTCGATTTTTAAAGTTCTTATCCATTTATCAAATTTACTTTCTTTGACCCTTTCAAACTCAATATAGGTTTGACCAGGGTCACTCCTAAGATTCCTGAAATGTTGTCTATAGGCTTCTGGCACAAGCTCATATGCACTTTTTTCACCTCCTCATACTCACCAGATCCCTCCATTGATATTGTTGCGGATACCTCACTAGCTCTACCCACAGGTTTCATTTGGATCAACAAAACCCAAATGGCCACTGGCCACTGCAATTGTTTAGGCACTTATTCAAATGAGATGCAAAAGATTTCCATATCCTACTCATCAAATTTAGGCAAGGCGTGAATATACTTAAAAAGTATCTCACCAGGCTTTTGACGACCATGGGTTTGCTAATCCTCATGCTGTTCCAAACTAAGCTTACTGTCAGCCTTCATCTCCATCGTTTTCAGCTGAATTTCCACTCTCAGTGTCCATCTCTGAAGCTCAAACTCTCGCTCTTGTGGTTTCTCTCCTGCTAAAGCCATTCGTTTTTTTCTCTCTCCTGGATAAAACCAATTCGTTCTCTTTGTTTCTCTTTTAATTTTAGTCGTAACGCAAACTGCTTCATTTCAGCTTCTGACTCAAGCTGCTTTATTTGCGATTGAAGTTTGGTCATTTCTACAGATCCCAATGGAGTTCCCAGCAAATTGGAATGCTGAACTATTGCTGCAATCATCTCATCTTTCTTCATACTACGAGGTAGCTACAAATCTAGCTTGTCTACTAATTCCCGCAGCTTGGACTTATCTGCATTTTGTAAAACTCCCAAGGTTGATTCTCCCATCTCCAAAACATCCTTTGTGACTGTAGGAGTTATTGCTATCTGAAGCTCTGTTTACACACCAAAGCCACACACGAACAAAGAGACACTAACACCTTCCACTCGCTGCCTTAATTCCGCAACGTCCCCCCAAACTGTTATGGACCAGGCCCGACCCCTCAAAACATTTTTAAGCAGGTAGAACAGA
>NW_025212490.1:0-966 GCF_004010195.1 Chiloscyllium plagiosum | reverse complement strand
GGGAGGGAGCGAGAGATCGCGAGCGAGAGAGAGATCGCGAGCGAGAGAGGGGGAGGGAGCGAGAGATCGCGAGCGAGAGAGAGATCGCGAGCGAGAGAGGGGGAGGGAGCGAGAGATCGCGAGCGAGAGAGAGATCGCGAGCGAGAGAGGGGGAGGGAGCGAGAGATCGCGAGCGAGAGAGAGATCGCGAGCGAGAGAGGGGGAGGGAGCGAGAGATCGCGAGCGAGAGAGGGGGAGGCCGCGAGAGATCGCGAGCGAGAGAGCGGGAGGGAGCGAGAGATCGCGAGAGATCGCGAGCGAGAGAGCGGGAGGGAGCGAGAGATCGCGAGCGAGTTAGAGAGGGAGCATGAGAGAGGGTGAGCGCGAGTGAGAGAGGGTGAGCGCGAGGGAGAGAGCGCGAAAGAGCACGAGAGAGCGCCAGCGAGGGAGGGAGAGAGCACGCGAGTGAGAGCACGAGGGAGGGAGAGAGCGCGGGAGTGAGAGCACGAGGAAGGGAGAGAGCGCGGGAGTGAGAGAGCGCGAGGGAGCGAGACCGAGGGAGCAAGAGATTGCGAGCGAGAGAGCGCGAGGGAGCGTGAGGGACCACGAAAGAGTGTGAGGGAGCGAGAGAATGCCAGCGAGTGAGAGAGCACCAGCGAGAACGCGAGGGAGCAGTGAGCGTAAGGGAGCGAGAGAGCGCGAGCAAGAGCGCGAGGGAGCGCGAGGGAGCGAGAGAACGCCAGCGAGTGAGAGAGCGCCAGCGAGAGCGCAAAGGAGCGAGAGAGCGCAAGCATGCGAGAGATCGCGAGGGAGCGAGAGTTCGCCAGGGAGTGAAAGAGCGCAAGTGAGAGAGCGCAAGGAAGCGAGAGAGCTCGAGAGCGCGAGGGAGCGAGAGAACGCCAGCGAGTGAGAGAGTGCCAGCGAGATCGCGAAAGAGCGTGAGGGAGCAGTGAGTGCAAGGGAGCGAGAGAGCGCCAGCGAGTTAGA
>NW_025212489.1:23885-27000 GCF_004010195.1 Chiloscyllium plagiosum | reverse complement strand
GTGTCTACCTGCCAGATTGGAAAGAACTTACAGTCCCACTGGAGTGTGTGTAGGGGAAAGAGGGAATGGTGACACTGAATGTAATAGGTAACATTAAAGAAAGGGAATGATGGGAATAATTTCACAATCACACCATTGCTCGACCCTTCTCACATTCCAATTCACTTAAACTGAACAATTAAAATCACGTCTCCAGCAGCAGGCCAATCACACTCCTCACTATTGCATGAATATTGCATCCTCCACACTTTACATCACACTTAGTCATAAAGCGTCATGTAGACTTAAAGCATGAGCTTGCTTTCTCTCCATGGATACTGATTGCTCCATTGTGATTTGCAGCGTTTATTGTTTTCAGTACAGATTGCAGCATCTGCGGTAATCTGCTCCTAAATTCTTTCTCATCTCTGTCTTAAATTTGTGAATTCCATTCTAATTTAAACACTGGTACTAGGCTGTCCTACAAGGGAACCAACCTTCCTGCATTCAAGATGTTAAATCTTCAACAAACTTGAATACTTCAGTAAGTAGTTGCTTGCTGTAACATTGTTTATGTGCAGGGCAAAGCAATGGATAGCTGTCTTCCACCCAAATGCTTATAGCTCTGACGTGAAACTCTCAACGCGTCTGACAGAGTTGTTCCCGTTACTGTCTTTAATGACAGGAATTCCAGGACGTATTTCACAATTTGTACAAGAATAGTAAATCCTCGACAGCAAGGACGAGTTGGACCGAATGGTCTGTTTCCGTGATATACATCTCTATGACTCTATGACTCTGAATCAAATCCAGGAAACAAAGGTTAAAGTGCTGATTCCTAACAACCACAGAACTGGAGAAGACGCACACAATGCTTGCAACTTCTTTTCACTGTTTTTGTCATCTTGTTTAGATGCTCAGTGATGACGACTCACTGAGTTTTAACAGCAATCAGACAGTCCCTTTGGCTTATTATATAATTGTCAGTCATTTAATATCACACTTCTAACCACAGTTTTCAGCACTTGGCATTGTGTGTTCTAAAGTTTTAAGTGCTCATCTAAATAGTTATTCCATGTTTGTTGGAGCATGAAGGCTACAATTTCCTCCGTGAAGATATTTCTAAAAAGTAAATTTTTGTTGGAGCAGTTTTACATTTTCACTCATGATGCCATCAGTTTTGGATTAAATTCGCCAGGCTACCACGAATGACTCGCATTTGCATCCCTTGTGCTCATCTGTAGTATAGTATCTCTCAGAGTACACCACCTCCAGTTGTCCTACTCTAATAACAGTCTCGAATAGCAATGGCGACTTTACCGTTTAATGTGTCGCTCACTCTCAGACCTTGTAATATTATAAACCTAGAGTACACACGGGCATTTTGTTCCCTATTACATGCAATATATAGGTCAATACAGAGATTTATTGCACGTACATAACAATTAGATTGAGAATCTACAGTGACAGGCACATTAAAAAAAACATGGCGACTCATTGATTAGCACTAACTAAAAAAACAAATGTACAGCGAATGCTGTAAATTGGAAAGAAAATGAGACGTTGCAAGAAAGGCACAGCAGACCTGGAAGCATCTATGATGCGAAATTAGGCTTACTGTTTCCGTTTCGCTGAAGTGTGGATACACTACCGGATCCAATAGGTTTAACCCTGACGTTTCTTCACAGATGCAACCAGACCTGCTGACTAATCGACGCAGTTCAGTTTCCAGTGCTGTGCTCTGCTAACTCTGAAAGCTTTACATGTCTCTTTGGCCGATTTGAAACCTTTAATGTAAATCTGAATCAATATCCATCAATTGCTCGGTTTCATCTCTGCTGTCCTTGATCAACTCTCTGTCATCTCTACCTTCCGTTATTTCCAAGAATGCGCTCAACAGTCTTCGATACGTTATTATTCAATCCATCGACTCTCTAAATTAGCTTTCTTTTTTACAGCTAAACATAGTTGCATGCATGTGAGCAATTTTTCACCAAGTAATGAGGAAGGGCCTGGGACTTGTGTCCAAATCAATAACAAATAAATTAGATAATTATGGTGTTATAAATCAACTTTCCACCCCAGTCAAATAATGAGATACTAGGGAGGCTACAAAATATGTTCTGGTCAAATATTTAGTTTTCAAGGAGGATTTGAAAGTGCAAAGTTGAGGTTCAAGCAGGGGAAGTTAAGTGAAAAGATTTCACAACTCATGGCCTTAATACCTGAAGGTTGAAGGCACCAAATCTAGAACAGTTAAAATTTGGAATGCTCAGGAGAATAGAATTACATGTAATGCAGATAAATTGAAGGACATTTGTAAAAAAAATCGTTCTTAGTTTGTGCGCATCGCTGGCTTCATTGCCCTTGAGAGGGTGGAGGCTCGAGGACAATACAGGTCTAGGTCGACAGCGGAAGACCAAGAGATTTGTATAGAAGGAGTTGGTGGGTCAACCAGACTTGATGTGAATACTGACACAGGAGCAGAGTTTTGTATGATGTGCAAGTTTTGGATGAGTGAATAACCTTTAAGTTCTTCTCTTACAGCATTGTTGAAGCTCTTGTGAAGAGATAAAGCTGCTGAAAGTGTGAATGGACAGTGGTTAAAACCTTATTCCGATACAGGCAATGGAAGGAAGAATAAAATATTAAGCAGAGCTCATGTAAACTCATTAATAGAGGCAGCAAAAATCAGACAAGTTCCGAGATGGCAGGTGGGAGGACGGCTCGTAGTGTATTAGGTATTAGGAAACGAAGGAATTCATGAGAGTTTCAGCAGCAGATGAGCAAAGACTGGTGGATTCAGGTGGTGTTACTAAGATTGGCGTCTTGGTGACAATGGTGACATGTGATTAAAATCTCATCTCCAGTGAAGTATTTCCCCATGGTTTTGACGCGTTTGGTTCACAATCAGACGGGGAGAAAGATTGTGACATGGCGAGGCAGTAGAGTTTGTGTTGGAGTCTGAGGAAAAAGGCCACAATGTTGCCAGGATTAAACTGTAGGAACTTTCTGCTCACGAGGACTGGATGTCAGAAAAGTCAGGATGGTGTGTGAACTAGAGAGAAATCTCCAGGTTGCGGCGTGGCACGGTGGCTCAGTGGGAAGCACTGCTGCCAGATAGCAAAAGAAGTCT
>NW_025212489.1:0-573 GCF_004010195.1 Chiloscyllium plagiosum | reverse complement strand
CGGGCATTAGCCCTTCTTCAGGCTAATGCCCGAAACGTCGATTCTCCTGTTCCCTAGATGCTGCCTGACCTGCTGCGCGTTTCCAGCAACACATTTCTATCTCTGATCTCCAGCATCTGCAGACCTCACTTTCTCCTCATAGTCTCAGAGAACCAAGGTGGGCCTTTTAGCCAATCTGCTTGGGCACTTGACCATTTCCATGATTGCCTCCAGAGGTGACATGTTCAAATTGATCATGGTCACCACCCTGTGGCAAAAGTGCATGTGACAGAAACCTTTGTGTCAAAGCGGGTCTGCTTAGTCATGATATTTCTTTATTTGAGTTACTTGCCTCAGTAATGAAAGTCCAGCCCATTATCTCTGGCTGCTGCTTGTTTGATGATGATGCTGACTGCCTGAAATGGGTCAATATGTCACTCCCTGTAAGAACATTACTTGTCGTGTCGAACAGAAAACAGTTACCTAAAGAAAATGCTTCAGTTAGTTGGCAAGGCCCATGCTGCCTAATTTTACATCTTGAAATCAAGATGTTGGAATCTGAAACAAACACAGAGAATGCTGGAGAGACTCAGT
>NW_025212488.1:24681-27000 GCF_004010195.1 Chiloscyllium plagiosum | reverse complement strand
GTTGGAGGCTGAGGGGTGACCTTATAGAGGTTTACAAAATTATGAGGGGCATGGATAGGGTAAATAGATATATTAATAGGAAGGGTTTGGAAGGATATGGGCCAGGTGCTGGCAGGTGGGACTAGATTGGGTTGGGATATCTGGTCGGCATGGACAGGTTGGACCGAAGGGTCTGTTTTCATGCTGTACATCTCTATGACTCTATATTTTTAAGGTGAGAGGAGAAAGACTTAAAACAAGCATGAGGAACAACCTTTTTACCCAGAGAGTGGTTTGTGTGTGGAATGAACTTCCTGAGGAAGTGCAAATGCAGTTATACCGTTTAAATGACATTTGGATAAGAGAAGGTTTGGAAGGATACGAGTCATGCATAGGCAGATGGGAGTAGTTTAGGATTATGGTTAGCATATAATGGTTGACTGAAGAGTCTGTTTCTGTCCTGTATGACTCTATGAGTTTATGACTCTAAAACTATGAGTTCTAATTCTAGATTGTCTCACAAGGGGAAACATCCTTTCTACATCTACTTTGCCAATTGCCATTAGCATCTTATAGATCTCAATTAGATCTCCTCTCATTCTTATAAACTCCACAGGCTTAAAATGCTCAATTTCTCTTCATAAGTCATCTCTGGAATCAATCTAATGAACCTTCTGTGAAGTGCCTCCAATGTAACGACATCCTTCCTCAACTTGAGGTTCTCAACCAAGAGATCTCCCTGCTGACCTTACCAAAGTTTATTGCTTAATTAAAATCGCTGAAACAGATTATCTGGGCACTTACTTAATTGTGGGGCCTTGTTGTGAGTGAATTGGCTGTCGAAATTCTAACACTGACTGTACTGCAAAAGTATTTCACTGATTTTAACACGCTCTGCAGCATTCTGAATCGTTCAAGCACAAGGGACATAGATAAGGTGAATAGAAAAGCTCTTTACCCTAGGATGGGGGAGTTCAAAACTAGGGGGCATATTTTAAGGTGAGAAGTGAAAGATTTAAAAAGGGGCAACTTTTTCACACAGAGGGTGGTTCGTGTCTGGAATGAACTGCCAGAGGAAGTGTTGGATGTGAGTGCAGTTACAACATTTAAAAGGCATTTGGGTAAATACATGAATAGGAAAGGTTTGAAAGGATATAGGCCAAACACAGACAGTTGGGACTAGTTTAACTTAGGATTTTGGATGGCATATACTGGTTGGACCAGAGGGTCTGTTTCCATGCCATATCACTCTATCACTTGACTGCAACAAAGCATTCCTGACTGGCTTCTCACTTACTACCCTCTGAAAACCTGACAGGACTGCATAACTCTGGTGTTTCCTGATGAAGAGGTTATGCTCGAATCGTCGATTCTCCTGCTCCTCGGATGCTGCCTGACCAGCTGTGCTTTTCCAGCACCACACTTTTCGACACTGTTTGCATCTGAGCTCACAGTCTGATTCCCTTGTCATAATCTGTCTAATCTCCTCCAAACTTACAAAGTTTTGCACTGTGCTGTTTTAAGTCTCAACTCCTGTGTATTCCCAATTGGAGTTAGAGTCATAGAGTTTCTATAGAATCCCACAGTGTGGAAACAGGTCAGTTAACTCAACAAATCCACCCTGACCCTCCGAAGAACAAGCCACCAGACCCATCCCCTTGCCCTATCCCTGTAACCCTGTATTTCCCATGGCTAATGCACCTAACCTACACATCCCTGAATACTATGGGTAATTTAGCATGGCCAATCACCATTTTGCACATCTTTGTACAGCACAGAATCAGACCCTTTGGCCTAACACATCCATGACGACCAAATATCGTAAATTAACCTAAGTCCATTTTACCCATATCCCTCCAAAGTCCCCTCACCAAATACCAGACTAACCTCATTTACAAATTCGCTGATGACATCACCATAGTTGGTCGAATCTCAGATGGCAATGAAACAGACTACAGTTGGGAGGTAGAAGACCTGGAAAAATGGTGCACTGAGAACAACCTAGCTCTCAATGCCGGCAAAACCAAGGAACTCATTATTGACTGTCGGCAGGATGTTACTCATGCCCCCCTACACATTAACAGCACAGAGGTGGAACGAGTGGAGAGTGTCAAGCTCCTGGCAGTGATCATCCACAACAAGCTTTCTTGGACTCTTCATGTGGTCACACTGGTTACAAAGGCCCAACAACATCTCTTCTTCCTCAGGCAGCTGAGGAAATTTGGCATGACGATGAATTCCCTTGCCAACTTTTATAGGTGCACCATCGAGAGCATTCTGTCTGGATGTATCACTACCTGGTATGGCAACTGTACCATTCAAGGTCGGAGACGGTTACAG
>NW_025212488.1:0-3641 GCF_004010195.1 Chiloscyllium plagiosum | reverse complement strand
AGGCCGTTCAGCTGCTCGCAATGTGGGAAGCGTTTTCGAGAATCATCTAACCTGCTGAAACACCAGCAGCTTCACACTGGCAAGAGGCCATTCACCTGCTCTGTGTGTGAGAAAGGATTCGCCCAATCCTCTCACCTGCTGACACACCAACAAGTTCACACCGGGGAGAAGCCATACAGTTGTTCTTATTGTGTGAAGACATTTACCCGTTCATCCAACCTTCTGAAACATCAGCGAGTCCATACCGGTTCAGAAAAAGAAGGAAGCATATGTCAGGTATAGACAGAAGAGAATTAAGGAGAATCCAAAGGGTTTTTACAAATATATTAAGGACAAAAGGGTAACTAGGGAGAGAATAGGACCCTTAAAAGGTCAGCAAGACGGCCTTTGTGTGGAGCAATAGAAAATGGGGGAGATACTCAAGGAATATTTCCATTTGGGTGGCACGGTGACAAAATGGTTAGCCCTGCTGCCTCACAGTGCCACACCCGGGTTCAATTCCCGCCTCAGGCGACTGACTGTGTGGAGTTTGCATAGTCTCCCCATATCTGCATGTGTTTCCTCCGGATGCTCCAGTTTCCGCCCACAGTCCAAAAATGGTCAGGTTAGGTGAATTGGCCATGCTGAATTGCCTGTAGTGTTAGGTGAAGGGGTAAATGTAGGGTAATGGGTCTGGGTGGGTTGCGTTTCAGCGGGTTGGTGTGGATTGGTTGGGCCGAAGGACCTGTTTCCACACTGTAAGTAATCTAACCTAATATTTTTCATCAGTATTTACTGTGGAAAAGGATATGGAAGACATAGACTGTAGGGAAATCGATGGTGACATCTTTCAAAATGTCCAGATTACAGAAGAGCAAGTGCTGGATGTCTTGAAACAGTTAAAGGAGGATAAATCCCCAGGACCTGATCAGGTGTACCTGAGAACTGTGTGGGAAGCTAGAGAAGTGATTGCTTGGCCTCTTGCTGAGATATTTGTATCATCGATAGTCACAGGTGAGGTGCCCGAAGACTGGAGGTTGGTTCACGTGGTACCACTGCTTAAGAAGGGCGGTAAAGATAAGCCAGGAAATTATAGACAGATGAGCTTGACCTCTGTGGTGGGCAAGTTGTTGGAATGATCCCTGAGGGACAGGATGTGAATATATTTGGAAAGGTAAGGACTGATTTGGGATAGTCAACATGGCTTTGTGCGTGGGAAATCATGTCTCACAAACTTGATTGAGTTTTTTGAAGAAGTAACAAAGGAGATTGATGAGAGCAGAACAGAAGATGTGATCTATATGGACTTCAATAAAGTGTTCGACAAGGTTCCCCATTGGAGACTGATTAGCAAGGTTAGATTTCATGGAATACAGGGAGAACTAGCCATTTGGAAACAGAACTGGCTCCAAGATAGAAGACAGAGTGTGGTGGTGGAGGGTTGTTTTTCAGCCTGGAGGTCTGTGACCAGTGGAGTGCCACAAGGATCGGTGCTGGGTGCTCTACTTTTTGTCATTTACATAAATGATTTGGATGCGAGCAGAAGAGGTACAGTTAGTAAGTTTGCAGATGGCACCAAAATTTGAGGTGAAGTGGACAGCGAAGAGGGTTACCTCAGATTACAACAGGATCTGGACCAGATGGGCCAATGGGCTGGACATTGGTTAGGCCACTGTTGGAATATTGCATGCAATTCTGGTCTCCTTCCTATCAGAAAGGTGTTGTGAAATTTGAAAGGGTTCAGAAAAGATTTTCAAGGATGTTGCTAGGTTTGGAGGATTTGAGCGAGAGGGAGAGGCTGAACAGGCTGGGGCTGTTTTCCATGGAGCGTCGGAGACTGAGGGGTGACCTTATAGAGGTTTACAAAATTATGAGGGGCATGGATAGGATAAATAGGCAAAGTCTTTACACTGAGGTCAGGGAGTCCAGAACTAGAGGGCATAGGCTTAGGGTGAGTGGGGACAGATATAAAAGAGACCTCAGGGGCAACATTTTCATGCTGAGGGTGGTACGTGTATGGAATGAGCTGCCAGAGGAATTGGCAGAGACTGGTACAATTGCAACATTTAAACGGCATTTGGATGGGTATATGAATAGGATGGGTTTGGAGGGATATGGTCGGGGTACTGGCTGGTTGGACTGGATTGGGTTGGGATATCTGGTCGGCATGGATGGGTTGGACCAAAGAATCTGTTTCCATGCTGTATATCTCTGTGACTCTCTGACTCTAAACGGGATACTTGCCTTTATTAGCTGAGGTACAGAATTTAAGAGCAGGAAAACGTTAGTGCTGGAATTGTAAAAAAAGTATTCATTATGCCACAGCGGAAGCATTTTGTACAGAATTGGATCCACATTATAGGAGAGATGTGATTGTACTGGAGAGGGCGCACAGAATTTTCCAAGATGATGGCAGAGCAATAACACGGTGCCTGAGCTTCTGGCCCAGGACCATCAGCTTCTGTCTGCTTTCAGAGTCATACAGTCCAACAGGGCGAGTGTTAGGTAAGGGGTAAATGTAGGGGTATGGGTGGGTTGCGCTTCGGCGGGTTGGTGTGGACTTGTTGGGCCGAAGGGCCTGTTTCCACACTGTAAGTAATCTAAAATCAAATTCAGATACCCTGTCAGTCTTCTAAACTCAAGGGCATACAAGCCGCTTCAGTCTTTCAGTGTAAGGTAATCCCGCCATTCCAGGAATTGACCTCGTGAACCTACGCCGCACTCCCTCAATAGCCAGAATGTCCTTCCTCAAATGTGGAGACCAGGACTACATGCAGTACTCCAGGTGTGCAATTTATGGGAACCTTCCCTACTGTCCACAGTACCTTCTATTTTAATGACATCTGCAATTGTGCCTTGTACATTCACATCCAAATCTTGATATAAATGACAAACATCAATTAGCCCAGCACCGACCCCCGAGGCACTCCACCAGTCACAGATCTCCAGTCCAAGAAGCATTCTACCATCTGTGGCACATTTGGATATACAACTGGAATGACAAACCATACTGGTCTATTGCTGAAATACTGTAAAAAGGACAGGAATAGTTGGGTGGATGTTGACCTGCAGCTGAGTGAATGGGCTAAAGGTTGTTTTTTTTGTATTTGCTGTGGATAGAGTCATAGAGTCCAACAGCATGGAGGCAGCTCCTTTGGCCCAAACTGGTCTCTCCACTCTTACCCCATTTCCCTGCACTGAGCCCACACCTTCTAAACCTTTCCTATCCATGCAATTGCCCAAATGATAATGCACCCGCCTCAACGACTTCTGCTGTCAGCTTATTCCATGTACCTACCACCTTCTTGAACCTTAAACTAATCCCCTCTAGTCGTCAATTCCCCAACCTTGAGTGCATTCACCCTCGACATGCCTCTCATAGTCTTATACACCTCTACAAGGTGCCCCCCAGTCTCCTATGCTCTGAAGAAAAAAAATCCTCGTTTGTCCAAACTCTCCCAATAACTCTGCCCATTGAGTCCAGGCAACAACCTGATAAATGTCTTCTGCAGTCTTTCCAGTTTAATAATATAAAAGCAGTGACGTGCTTCTGAGATTCTATAAAGCTCTAGTTAGGTCCGATTTATAATACTGTGTCCAATTTTTGGCCCCACACCTCAGGAAGGACTTACTGGCAATGTAGCATGTCAGTGCAGATTCAC
>NW_025212487.1:21511-27000 GCF_004010195.1 Chiloscyllium plagiosum | reverse complement strand
ATTTAAGACAGATGTCAGAGGCAGGTTCTTTACTCAGAGAGTGATAAGGGCGTGGAATGCCCTACCTGCTAATGTAATCAACTCAGCCACATTAGGGAGATTTAAACAATCCTTAGATAAGCACATGGATGATTTTGAGATAGTGTAGGGGGTCAAGCTGAGAATAGTTCATGGGTCGGCACAACATCGAGGGCCGAAGGGCCTGTTCTGTGCTGTATCGTTCTGTGTTCTATGTTCTAAGTATTTGTTAAGATTTTCAATGCATAACTGGAAAGGTGATGAAATCAGATCCTGTAGCAACATTTGAAATGCAATTGACTATGTTCTTTAATGGGCCTTATTTGTGAGGTGATAGAGAAAAAGCTGTGGTTTGAGACTAACTTCAACATAAAACATAACAGCAATGGGCTGAATGAACGTTCAGTGTTGTAAGATTTTACAATAAGACAAGTCTAGCAAGTTATTTATTTCAGTGAACTGCACAATTCACGTACATTAATTATTCTGTCTGGATAATGAGAATGCAGAGGATACTGGTGTTAGCAATGTCAAATCACTTTACGGATTGTGCTGGATGAAAGTACTTTTTTAAGCAGTCATTATTCTTTTAAGACTTTTGGTGCATAAGTTCCCCTCATGATTGTGCAGAATGAGTAATAGTGAAATAACAGTGTGCGTTACACTCTGCTACTTTCTCCTTCAGTGAAGTCAATTGAGCACAACAAAAGTTGCTGGATCACTGTTAACCATTTTGTAGTTTCGTCTAAAGTTAATTTTTACATCTTCATTTCTGTTTTGCAAACAGTCTTGGATAAGTGTTGGAGCTGTCATTCTACAGGAGAGAAAACGCATGGATTGGCATGTCTCCATATGGATGGCACAGTGGTTAGCGCTGTTGCCTCACAGCACCAGGGACTGGAGTTTATTTCCACCCTCGGGCGAATATCTGTGCGGGGTTTGTGCATTCTCCCTATGCCTGTGTGGGTTTCCACTAGGTGCTCCATTTTCCTCCCACAGTCCAAAGATGTGCACTTTGGATGGATTGGCCATGCTAAACTGCCCATAGTGTCCAGTACAACATGGGAAAGTGTGAGGTCATGCACTTTGGTAGGAAAAATAGTAGCATGGACTATTTTCTAAATGGGGAGAATATTCAGAAGCTTGAAGTGCAAAGAGACTTGGGAGTTCAAGTCCCAGGATTCTCTCAAGGAAAACTTGCAGGTTGAGTCAGTAGTTAAGAAGGTAAATGCAATGATGGCATTTATGTTGAGACCACTTGAATATAGAAGCAGGAATGTACTTTTAAGGCTCTAAAATGCTCCTGTCAGACCACATTTGGAGTATTGTGCGCAGTTTTGGGTCCCATATCTCAGGAAGGGTGTACTAGCCCTGGAGATGTTCAGAGGAGGTTTACGAGAATAGTCCCAGGAATGAAAAGCTTAACATATAGGAACGTTTGAGGACTCTGGGTTTATACTTGATGGAGCTTAGAAGGATGAGGGGGGTGGGGGGGGGATCTAATTGAAACGTACAGAATATTGAATGACCTGGACAGAGTAGATGCTGGGTAGATGTTTCCATCAGTAGGAGAGACTAGAGCCTGAGGGCACAACCTTAGAGTAAAGGGAAGACTTTTTGAAATGGAGATAAGGAGAAACGTCTTCAGCCAGAGAATGGTAAATCTGTGGAATTCACTGCCACAGAAGGCTATGGGGGCCAGGTCATTGAGTATATTTAAGACTGAGATAAATAGGTTCTTGAGTATCAAGGGGATCAAGGGTTACAGAAAGAGAGGGAGAATGGGGTTGTGAAACTTATCAGCCATGATTGAATGGCGGAGAAGACTCGATGGGCTGAATGGCCTAATTTCTGCTCCTATGTCTTACGGTCTTATGGATGTGCAGGCTAAGTGGATTACCCATGGGAAGTGCAGGGTCACAGGGATAGGTTAGGGGGATGGGTCTGGGTGGGATGCTCTTTGGTGAGTCGGCATGGACCTGAAGAGCCAAATAGCGTGCTTCCAAACTGAAAGGATTCTATGATATCCTCAGGATATCTCAAAGTGGTTTATACCCAATGTAGTCACTGTTGTTTTAAAGGCAAACATGGCATCCAACTTATATCTGTAGAGCGCAGTTAAGATAACTAATCAGTCACTCTAGTATTGGAGACATTGATTAGGATAAGTATCAGCCAATGCATCAGTGACATCAGAGTTTCTTTGAAATGCTTCATAAGACCTCTTCCACTTGAGCAGGAAAACAGAGGCTCAATTCAAAATCATGTTTCTTTAAAAAAAATGCATAATTAAGTGTTAAGCTTAGAGTATGTGCTCTCGTAGGACATGAACCCATGCCTTTCTGACTCATTCGCAAAAGTGCTACCACTGAGTCAAAGCTGACAAACAGTGAGGGTAACAAGGAGAAAGAGTGATCAAGGACAGATTTAGAACTCTATTCCTGTAACTTCTGTAAATGGAGTATAATTGGACTGGTTCAGGAACTTCCAAAATGTGCACACATTATTAACCACCAATTTGTTTCACTGTGGGAGAAAGACTTTTCTTTGTTTCCTGGGACGGACAATCCCATCCGATTCCCCTTCACCCTAAACTCTCTGAGTCAGACCCTCTTGCAGCAGGAAGCACTGGACTGAGGTTTCAAGAGGAAGTGCAGTTATAACCGCTCCTCTGTGGAGTTCGCCCATAAGCTTCACTGAATATTGCTGTGGTCACAGAGGCTTGTTGAGAGAGATGGATTTAGAGTGATTTTATTTTGTATCACTATTTGTGATATTTCAAAAACAAGTCCTGTAGTAAACCTGAAGAGGTTTAAATTCCAGTTCATTCAAATACATATATACACATATAACCCGACAGAGAGACAGGCTGATGGACGGGGTTGGGGGTAGATGGGGGTGGGGGGTGCGCGGGGGCTCATGTGCGGTGTGCTGCTGCCTAGTCTCCCGAATGGGGAGCAGACTTAGCAAGTGCTTGCTGTGTCAATCCCATTGAACTGATCGGGGGATGCTTCAGCAATGCTGCAGATCCCTTACACACAAGTGTGTGTCTGCTCAGAAACAAACCCTGAGACGAAATAAGAGCAAGGTAGGCAGAAGGAGGATAAAACAAACTTCTAAAAACTCCGAACCCAAGAGGAGAGGCATTGAATCAAGATTAACTGAATAATCGATTATCCAAACAAAATAATGCCCGCCCATCTCATTCGGATAATCAAGGTTCCTCTGTACTCAGATTGTTGAAGGTATACTGCTGTTGCATTCTGTCAAGTTATAACATAGATTTGATCACATACCAAATCCAAGGAAGCACATAAAATATTTGAATTGCTGCTACGAGGAGTTTGGGGAGATGTGGACATATCTGAATTGAGCAAATCTACATTATAATTTCATTGACTGGAAAGAAACAGTACACTGAGGGCCAAGTTCCAGACAAATTCTGTAGAATGTTTGATGTGGTTTGAGACTATTTTTAGTAATCTAAACCAAATTTCCTGAGTAAACAGGTATCCTTGTCTGTGACAAGCTGCAAGGTCAAGCCGATAAGAACTAAATAATCATGTCAGACTATGGAAACTAGAAAGGCTCATTTGGAATACTTTATTTCAAAAAGTCAATGACTGAGAGTTCAGCAGATAAGCCTTCAACTTGAGCAACTCCGGCAGAGATAGTGTAAATGACGTTGAGCCCTCAGGCTGCAGATAAGACGATTATAGATTAGTGATAAGATATCAGTAATTGATAGTCGTCAATGTGGTCTGAGACGTTTATGTTTTGGAGTATAAAAGTGGCAGTCCAAGGAGGTCACTGCCAGCTAGTTTGGCCATTTGACTGATCACACAGAAAGAAGCAATTACTCATAAGAGCAAGAGTACGTTATTTGTGTCTGCTGCACCATTCAGTAATATGGAGGAGCCAGCGTTGGATGGGGTGTGCAAAATTTAAAATCACACACCAGGTTATAGCCCAACAGGTTTAATTGGAAGCACTAGCTTTCGGAGCGCTGCTCCTTCATCAGGTAGCTGTGGAGCAGGACCATAAGACACAGAATTTATAGCAAAAGATTACAGTGTCATGCAACTGAAATGATATATCGAACAAACCTAGATTGATGTTAAGTCTATTCTCTTTTGAAATGGATTGCAGGTTTTGGTTCATTAATAAGTAAATTGCAGAACTTCTTTTAAGTCACATTCTCGAGATAGCTTAAGGCTTTATAAAAAAATGTGACATCTCAGCTCAGACAATGTATTAAAGGTTGTGAGATTTAGACTCTGTCTGTATTCCAACTTTGAGTCAGACTGGTTCTATTTCCAAAGCGGAATTTATAAAATATGACCTGGATAGACTGACTGTATTGGCTGTCTAGGCAAAAGTGAGGACTGCAGATGCTGTAAACCAGAGTTTAGATTAGAGTGGTGCTGGAAAAGCACAGCAGGTCAGGCAGCATCCAAGGAGTAGGAAAATCGATGTTTCGGGCAAAAGCCCTTCATCAGGAATGGAGGCTGGGAGCCTCCAGGGTGGAGAGATAAGTTGAGAGATAAGTGCATTGACTGTCTGCAGTTTGTGCACTGTTGAGCAAAATAGAATGTATCTGCAAACATAATTCTGCAAATACAAAATCACCTTGTAGACTTATATGTGTGTGCATGCGTGTGAGGGAGAGAGAGAAAGTATGAATGTGTGCATGTGAGTGTGTGTGTATGTGAGTGTGAGTGCATGTGACAGTGTGTGTGTTTGCATGTGCGCATGCTTGGTAAAGTGTGTGTATGAGTGTGATGGAGTATAAGCTCATGAGAGGGTGTGAATGTGGAGAGTGTATGTGTGTGTATATGAGAGAGAGTGTGTATATGAGAGAGAGTGTGTGTAAGAGAGAGGGTCTGCATGAGTATGTGAAGGAAAGTTGTTAAGAAAACTATCAGAGCTAAAGCTGACAAGCCCCCAAGACCAGATAGTCTGCATCATAAGAGTAGCTGCAAAGATCATATTGGTAGTAAGCTTCAAAAATTCCATAGATTCTGGAAGGGCCCCTATAGATTAGGAAACAATCAAAGTAATACCTTGAGAAGAGGAGACAAAATCAGTGAACTATAGGCCAGATAATCTAATATCTATCAAAGAAATTGTCAGAATTTATTATCATGGGGCTTATAGTTGGATATTTAGAAAATCATAGTGTGATCAGGCTGAATATGCTGTTATGGACCAGGCCAGACCCCCTCAAAACATTTCAAGAAGGTAGCCCAGACCCTAACTTTGCTAGTTGTTTTAAGCAGGTGTAACGTGGCTATTCCAGGAGAGAATCAGCTGGTCAAACCACTTCATTTTAAACAAAAAAGAATTAATTTACAAGATTACTAAATGAAACATAAACAACAGAAAACAGAATACCTAATAACTTAACCACTCTGCAAACCCAACAATTCATCCCAACTTAACGATGCTGTTCCAAATACTTGCAACAATTC
>NW_025212487.1:0-255 GCF_004010195.1 Chiloscyllium plagiosum | reverse complement strand
GTCTCTGCATTCATGTAAGAAAGAGTTAGTGGAATCAAGGGTTATGGAGATAAGGCAGGAATAGGATATTGATTGAGGATGATCAGCCATGATCATAATGAATGGTGGTGCAGTCTCAAAGGGCAGAATGGCCTACTTCTGCACCTATTGTCTATTATCTATTGTCTGTCAAGAAATGTCAGCCTATCAAGGGTCAAGACCTATGAGGAAAGATCAAGACCTATCAAATGTCAAAACTTGTCAGGAAGTGTCAAG
>NW_025212486.1:23200-27000 GCF_004010195.1 Chiloscyllium plagiosum | reverse complement strand
ATCCTTGAGGAGGAGGGGGAGTCACAGCCCACATTGGCACCAACAACATAGATAGGAAGAGAGATGAAGATTTAAGGCAGACATTCAGGGAGCTAGGGTGGAAGATTAGAGCTCGGAGAAGGAGAAAGTGAGGACTGCAGATGCTAGAGATCAGAGCTGAAAATGTGTTGCTGGAAAAACGCAGCAGGTCAGGCAGCATCCAAGGAGCAGGAGAATCGATGTTTCGGGCATGAGCATTTCGGGCACATTTCCTGAAGAAGGGCTCATGCCCAAAATGTCGATTCTCCTGCTCCTTGGATGCTGCCTGACCTGCTGCGCTTTTCCAGCAACACATTTTCAGCTCTAGAGCTAAGAGAAACAGAGTTGTTATCTGTGGTTTGTTGCCCATGCCACATGCTAGTGAGGCAGGGAATAGGGAGTTGAACAGGGATTGTGCAGAAGGGAGGGTTTTGAATTCCTGGATAATTGGGACTCTTTCTGGGGTAGGTGGGACCTCTACAAACAGGATGGTTTTCACCTGAACCAGAGGGGTACCAATATCCTGAGGGGGGAATATTTGCTGATGCTCTCCAAGTGGGTTTAAACTAATTCAGAAGTATGGGAACCCGTATCGGCAGGCAAGAAGTTGGTTTGAAGTGTGTCAATTTCAAACCAGGAGCAATCCAGAATAAGATGGCTGAACTTGAGGCATGGGTTGGTACCTGGGATTTCAATGCTGTGGCCATTTCAGAGACATGGGTAGATCAGGGACAGGAATGGTTGTTGCTGGTTCTGGGGTTTAGATGTTTCAGTAAGAATAGAGAAGATGGTAAAAGGCAGGTGGGGTGGGTGTGGTGGATGTTAAGACATTGTTAGTCACGGACAATATTACGGGTGCAGAAAGGACATTTGAGGAATTGTCTACTGAGGTAGTATGGGCTGAGTTTAGGAACAGGAAAGGAGAGGTCACCTGTTGGGAGTTTTCTCTTGACCTCTGAAAAGTTCCAGAGATGTAGTGGAAAGGATAGCAAAGATAACCCTGAACTGGAGCGAGAGTAACAGGGTAACTGTTTATGGGGGCTTTAACTTTTCAAATATTGACTGGGAATACTATAGTTCAAGTAATTTAGATGGTCAGTTTTTGTCCAATGTGTGCAGGAATGTTTCCTGACACTTTATATAGTTAGGCCAACAAGGGGCAAGACCACATTAGATTTGGTACTGGGTAATGAACCCTGCCAAATGTTAGATTTGGAGGTAGATGAGCACATTGGCGATAGTGACCACAATTCGATTCTATTTACTTTATGGTTGGGAAGGGGAAGGATAGGGATATACTGCAGGGCAAGAATTATCACGGGGGGAAAGGCAATTACAATGCGATTAGGCAAGATTTAGAACGTATAGGATGGGGATGGCAACAATTGAAATGTGGAGCTTATTCAAGGAACAGCTACTGCAGGTGTTTGATAAGTATGTACCTGTGTGGCAGGGAAGTAGTTGTCAAACATGGGAGCTGTGGTTTACTAAGGAAGTTGAATCTCTTGGCAAAAGGAAGAAGAAGACTTATGTTAGGATGAGATGCTATGGCTCAGTTCTGGTGTTGAGAGTTACAGGTTAACCAGGAAAGATCTAAAGAAAGAGTTAAGAAGAGCCAGGAGGGGACATAAGATGTTGGTGGCAAATAGGATCAAGGAAAACCCTAAAGCTTTCTTTCGGTATATCAGGAATAAAAGAATGACTGGAGGAACATTAAGGCCAATCAAGGACAGGAGTGGGAAGTTGTGTGTAAATTCAGACGAGATAGGGGAAGTGCAAAATTAATATTTTTCATCAGTATTCACACGAGAATAAGACAATGTTGGCGAGGAGAATATTGAGATTCAGGCCACTAGACTAGATGGGATCAAGATTCACAAGGATTAGGTGTTAGCTATTCTGGAAAACATAAAAATAGATAAGTCCCTTGGGCAGGATGGTAATTATTCCAGGATTCTCTGGGAAGCCGGTGAGGAGATTACTGAGCCTTTCGCTATAATCTTTATGTCACCATTATCCACAGGAATAGTGCCAGAAGATTGGAGGGTGGCAAATTTGTTCCTTTGTTCAAGAAGGGGAGTAGAGACAACTCTGGTAATTATCAGCCAGTGAGCCTTACTTCGGTTGTGGGTAAAGAGATAGGATTTATAATAATCTAGAAAGGAATAAATTGATTAGGGATAGTCAACACGGTTTTGTGAAGGGTAGGTCGTGCCTCACGAACTTTATTGAGTTCTTTGAAAAGGTGTCCAAATAGGTGGATGAGGGTAAAGTAGTTGATGTGCTTTATATGGATTTCAGTAAGGCATTTGATAAGGCTTCCCATGGAGTCTATTGTACAAAATATGGAGGCATGGGATTGAAGATGATTTTGTGGCTTGGATCAGAAATTGGCGAGCTGAAAGAGGACAGAGAGTAGTGGTTGATGGGAAATGTTCATCCTGGAGTTCAGATACTAGTGGTGTACTGCAAGAATCTGTTTTGGGGCCACTGCTGTTTGTCATTTTTTTAAAATGACCTGCAAGAGGGCGTAGAAGGATGGGTTAGTAAATTTGCAGGTGACTCTAAGATCGGTAGAGTTGTGGATAGTGCAGAAGGATGTTATAAGTTAGAGAGTGACATAGATAAGCTGCAGAGCTGGGCTGAGAGGTGGCAAATGGAGTTTAATATGGAAAAGTGTGAGGTGATTCACTTTGGAAGGGCAAAGAGGAATGCAGAGTACTGGGCTAATGGTAAGATTCTTGGTAATGCCAATGAGGGATCTCAGTGACCATGTACATAGATCCCTGAAAGTTGCCACCCAGAGTGATGGGGTTGTTAGTGAGGTGTACAGTGTGTTAGCTTTTATTGGTAGCGGGATTGAGTTTTGGAACCTGGAGGTCATGCTGCAGCTGTACAAAACTCTAGTGCAGCTGCACTTGGAGTACTGCGTACAGTTCTGGCCACTGCATTATTGGAAGGATGTGGAAGCTTTGGAAAGGGTTCAGAGGAGATTGAGGAGAAAGTGAGGTCTGCAGATGCTGGAGATCAAAGTTGAAACTTTATTGCTGGAACAGCACAGCAGGTCAGGCAGCATCCAGGGAACAGGAGATTCGACGTTTCGGGCACGGGCCCTTCTTCAGGAATGAGCAGAGAGTGTTCAGCAGGAGAAGATAAAAGGTAGGGAGGAGGGACTTGGAGGAGGGGCGTTGGAAATTTGATAGGTGGAAAGTCTCCGCCTCCATCCTACTCCGACCTATCACCCTCACCTTGACCTCTTTCCACCTATCACATTTCCAACGCCCCTCCTCCAAGTCCCTCCTCCCTACCTTTTATCTTCTCCTGCTGAACACTCTCTGCTCATTCCTGAAGAAGGGCCTGTGCCCGAAACGTCGAATCTCCTGTTCCCTGGATGCTGCCTGACCTGCTGTGCTGTTCCAGCAATAAAGTTTCAACTTTGATAGGACCCACCCTCTCCTTTTTCAACATGATGTAGAGGTGCTAGTATTGATGTTACCTGACGAAAGAACAGTGCTCCAAAAGCTTGTGATTTGAAATGTACCTGTTGGACTAAAACCTGATGTCATGTGACTTCTGACCTTTTTCTGGATATTGCGCTAATGCTAATGATGCTTAGTAGACCTGCGGTGAAAAGCGGTTTCCACACAGGTTTCTCTACAAGGGACAGCTGGTATGGCACAGTCTAACTATATGGAGTGACGTTGTGACCAGACCCATTCTTAGGATCACAAGGGACACCAGAATGTCAGGCAGCATCTAGGGAACAGGAGAATCGACGTTTC
>NW_025212486.1:12574-20547 GCF_004010195.1 Chiloscyllium plagiosum | reverse complement strand
TCAAGGTACAGTGGAGTGTGGGGCAGGGATTGAAAAGAGACGTTTGAGACAAAATTTTCACGCAAAGGGTGGTGACTGCCTGGAATTCTTTGCCAGAGGAGGTCGAGGAAGCAGGCAAAAGTGCAGCATTGAAGAAGGGCATGGAGGAACACATGAACAGGAAGGGAACAGAGAGATACGGATCTTGTAAGTGAATACAGTTTTATTATGGAAGAGCAAAATGTATCAGTGCAGGCTTGGAAAACCTGTACTGTATTGTTCTTTGTTTGTTCGATATATCTTTTGATGTACTGCGCAATACCTCCACCCCCACTCTCTAATAGTTTATGGTTTCTCTTCAAAATCTTCCTGTTATGATATTGGTCCCTTCTCTTTACAGGTGAAACTCATCCTTTTTGAACATGATTTGGAGAAGCTAGTGTTAGACTGGGGTATACAAAGTTAAAAATCACACAATGCCAGGTTATCGTCCAACAGGTTTATTTGGTAGCTCTAGCAGCGGTCCAAAAACTAATGCTTTCAAATAAGCCTGTTGGACTATAATCTGGTGTTGTATGATTTTTAACCTTTTTGAACAGGTCTTTTATGCCCCAGGAGAGATCCCAATAATCTATGAAACTAAATTCCTGACCATTACACCAATTCTTCAACCATTGATTTATCTCCTTTATCTTTTTATTATAAGATCATAAGACAGAGGAGCAGAAATTAGGCCATTCAGCCCATCAAGTCTGCTCTGCCATTCAATCATGGCTGTTAAATTTCTCAAACCTATTCTCCAGCTTTCTCCCTGCAACCCTTGATCCCCTTGGTACTCAAGAACCTATCTACCTCATTCTTAAATATACTCAATGACCTGGCCTCCACAGCCTTCTGTGGTAATGAATTCCATAGATTCACCACTCTTTCCCTCATTTGAAATTTGGGAGTAAACCAGAAATAACTACTTTTGAGGTATTGTTTTTTAATCTTCTACCTAACTTCTTATATTTACTTTGTAAAGCTTTAATCAAGCAGAGTCTCAGCATGACTCCATAGATTCACCACTCTTTCCCTCATTTGAAATTTGGGAGTAAACCAGAAATAACTACTTTTGAGGTATTGTTTTTTAATCTTCTACCTAACTTCTTATATTTACTTTGTAAAGCTTTAATCAAGCAGAGTCTCAGCATGACTCCACAAAGGGGAATCATGCCTGACAAATTTATTGGACTTCTTTAAGGATGTAACGAGCAGGATAGGTAATCTATTTGGATTTTCAAAAGGTATTGATCAGGTAGGATATTTTGGCTACTTATTTAGGCAAGAGTCCATGATATTGAATGTAGCATATGAACATGGATAGAGGATTGGCTAACTGATAGAATACAGACTTTATGTATTGAAGGCATTGTTGGCATGGCAATTTGCAACTAGAGGAGTGCCACAGGGATCAAAGATGGGGCCACAATTATTTACCACATAGCTTAATTACTTGGATGAAGAACGTGAATGATCTATAGCCAAGTTTGCATATGAAACTATCATAGGTGGAAAGGCAAGTGCTGATGATGACACAAACAGTCTGCAGAAAGTATAGGCAGGTTAGGCAAAACTTGGCAGATGGAAGAGAATGTGGGAAAATGTGAGATAATGCAGCTCAACACAGAAGAATAGAGGAACTGAAGATTATTTAAATGGATACAAACTGCAGAAAGCACACAAGATTTGGGAGTACTGCATAAATCACAAAAAGCTAGCATCAGCATTGCAGATAACAGGGAAGGCAAATATAAAGTTAGCCTTTATTTCAAATGGGTCAAATATAAAAATATGGAAGAGAAAAAAATGCTCAAACTATACAAAATGCAAATCAGACCAGAGAGGGAATCTGAACACTTTTGCCCTCATTATTTAAGGAAAGATATATTAGCATTACAGGTAGTCTAGAGAAGGTTTCCTAGATTGATCCTGGATATGGAGAGACTGTCTTAGGTGGAATGGTTGAATAGGTTGGGCCTGTACTCTTTAGAGTTTCGAACAATGTGAGGCAACCTTATTGAAACATATAAGATGCTAAGAGTAGAATGCAAAAAGCCAAAGGTAGATGCAGAAAAGGTGCTTTCCTTGGTGGGAGGGTCTCGGAGCAGAGGGCGTAAATTTAAAGTGAAGGGTCACCCATTTAGAACAGCAATGAGGAGGCATTTCTTCCCTCAGAGGCAACCTGTGGAATTCGTTACTGCAAAGGATGGTTGAGGCTGGGCCCTTAAGTTTTAAAAGTAAATTTTAAAAGATATAGAATCTTACTTCAGGAATTCGGTGTTCTTCACATTTGTTTTGGCTGCAGTTGGAGTGGGAGGAGCAACAGAGAGGACCAGAGGCCCAAAGGGAAGGTATATTTTAAAAGATATAAAAGGTTTACCTTGTGCATTAGGCAGAATGCACACTGAGCAGGAGCAAAGGCGGGACTGCTATGTAAGTGAGGCTTTATATTTGGGTGGTTGCTTTACCCGAAACACTACTCCATGAGTGTCTCCCACCCATCCTCCTCTTCTAACCAAAAACAAAAGGTTCTGGGCACCAATTGGTAAGGTGACAGGTTCCTTTTTTTTAGTTTTTCAATAGTCTCATTGGGAATTTAGAATAGTGGAAATGGACGTTAGGGGAATTGAATGTTCCTCCTGCAGAATGTGGGAGATAAGGGTCACTAGAAGTGTTCCTACATCTGTGTGAAGTGGACCCAGTGCCAGCTTCTAGAAAACCACATTAAGGAACTGGAGCTGGAGCTGGATGAACTTCAGATCATTCATGAGGTGGAGGGGGTTATTGAAAGGAGTTACAGGGAGGTACTCACAACTCAGGTAAAAGAAGAAGGTAGATGGGTTACCGTCAGGGGATGGAAAACGAACTGGCAGGCAGTGCAGGGATCCCCTATGGCTGTTCCCCTCAACAACAAGTATACCATTTTGGATACCATTGGGGGGGATGACTTACTACGGGTAAGCAATGGAGCACAGGTCCCTGTTCCTCAGAAGGGAAGGGGGAAGAGGAGCAGAGCATTAGTCACTGGGGACTCCACAGTTAGGGGTCAGATAGGAGGTTCTGTGGGAATGAGAGAGACTCACGTTTTGTTGGTTGCCTCCCAGGTGTCATGGTTCATGATGTCTCTCATTGTGTTTTCGAGATCCTTGCGAGGGAGGGGGAGCAGTCCCAAGTCATGGTCCACATAGGCACCAAAGTCATAGGTAGGAAGAGAGATGAGGATTTAAGGCAGAAATTCAGGGAGCTTGGGTGGAAGCTTAGAACTAGAGCAAACAGAATTGTTATCTCTGGTTTGTTGCCCATGCCATGTACTAACCAGGCAAGGAACAGGGAGAGAGAGGAGTTGAACACATTGCTACAGGGCTGGTACAGGAGTGCGGGTTTTGGATTCCTGGATAATTAGGGCTTTTTTCTGGGGTAGATGGGACCTCTACAAGCAGGATGGTCTTCACCTGAACTAGAGAGGTAAATTTTCCTGTGGAGGGAAATTTGCTAATGCAATTCGGGTGTGTCTAGATTAATTCAGCAGTGGGATAGGAACCAAAATTATAGTTTGAGTATACGGGAGGTTGAGAGTAGTGAAGTCAGAACTAAGATTTCAAGATCGCAAGAAGGCACCGGCAGGCAAGACATTGGTTTGAAATGTGTCTACTTCCATGCCAGGAACATCCAGAATAAGGTGGGTGAAAATGCAACGTGGGTTGGTACCTGGGATTTTGATGTCGTGGCTATTTCAGAGACATGGGTAGATCAGGGACAGAATTTTTATTGCAGTTCCAGAATTTAGATGTTTCAATAAAAACAGAGAAAATGGTATAAGAGAAGTTGGTGCGGCACTGTTAGTCAAGGACAGTATTACGGTTGCTGAATGAATGGTTGAGGACTCCTCTACTGAGGTAGTATGGGCTAAGGTTAGAAACAGGAAAGGAGAGGTTACCCTGTTGGGAGTTTTCTATAGTTCCAGAGATGTGGAGAATAGGATAGCAAAGACAATCCTCGATAGGTGCGAGAGTGACAGGGTAGTTGTTATGGACTTTAACTTTCCAAATATTGACTGGTAATACTATAGTTCAAGTACTTTAGATGGTCAGTTTTTGTCCAATGTGCACAGGAGGGTTTCCTGACACAGTATGTAGACAAGCCAAACAGGGGCAAGGCCACATTAGATTTGGTACCGGGTAATGAACCTGGCCAGGTGTTAGATTTGGAGGTATGTGAGCACTTTGGTGATAGTGACCACAATTTGATTATGTTTAATAATGGAAAGGGATAGGCATATAGCGCAGGGCAAGAATTTATAGTGGGGGGAAGGCAATTATGATGCGCTTAGGCAAGATTTATGATGCATAGGATGGGGAAGGAAACTGCAGAGGATGGGCACAATTGAAATATGGAGCTTATTCAAGTGCCAGCTACCGGGGGTCCTGGATAACTATGTACCTGTCTGACAGGGAAGATGTTGTCAAGCGCAAGAGCCGTAGTTTACGAAGGAAGCTGCATCTCTTTTCAAGAGGAAGCAGAAGGTTTATGTTAGGATGAGATGTGATGGCTCAATTAGGGCGCTTGAGAGTTGCAAGTTGCAGGAAATATCTAAAGAGTGATCTAAGAAGACCCAGGAGGGATCATGAGAAATCATTGGCAGATAGGGTCAAGGAAAACCCAGGCTTTCTGTAGGTATATCAGGAATAAAAGATTGTGTAGAGTAAGGTTAGGGCCAATCAAGCATAGTAGTGGGAAGTTGTGTGTGGAGTCAGAAGAGATAGGGGAAGTGCCAAATGGATACTTTTCGTTGGTATTCACATCAGAAAAAGACAATGTGGTCAAGGAGAATACTGTGATGCAGGTTACTAGACTAGATGGAATTGAGTTGTAGAAGGAGAAGGTATTAGCAATTCTGGAAAGTGTAAAATAGATACGTCCCCTGGGCCAGATAGGATTTATCCTAGGATTCTCTGGGAAGCCAGGGAAGAGATTGCTGAGCCTTTGGCTTTGATCTTTATGTCATCATTGTCTACAGGAATAGTGCCAGAAGACTGGAGGATAGCAAATGTTGTTCCCTTGTTCCAGAATGGGAGTACAGACAATCCTGGAAATTATTGACCTATGAGCCTTACTTCCGTTGTGGGTAAAGTGTTGGAAAGAGTAATATGAGATAGGATTTATAATCATCTAGAGAGGAATAAGTTGATTAGAGATAGTCAACACAGTTTTGTGAAAGGTCATGCCTCACGAACTTTATTGAGTTCTTTGAGAAGGTGACTAAACAGGTGGATGTGAGTAAAGCGGTTGACGTGGTGCATATGGATTTTTGTGAGGCGTTTGATAAGGTTCCTCATGCTAGGCAATTGCACACAATATGGAGGCATGGGACTGAGTGTGATTAGGGGTTTGGATCAGAAATTGGTCAGCTGAAAGAAGACAGAAGGTGGTGGTTGATGGGAAATATTCATCTTAGAGTTCAGTTACTAGTGGGGTACCACATGGATCTGTTTTGGGTCCACTGTTGTTTGTCATTTGTATAAATGACCTGGATGAGGGCACAGAAGGATGGGTTAGTAAATTTGCGGGTGACAATAAAGTCGGTCGAGTTTAGGATAGTGATAAAGAATGCTGTAGTTTGCGAAGAGACATAGATAAGCTGCAGAGCTAGGCTGAGAGGTAAAAAATGGAGTTTAGTGCAGAACAGTGTGAGGCTATTCAGTTTGGAAGGAGTAACAGTAATGCAGAGTACTGGGCTAATGGTAAGGTTCTTGTTAAAAAATGAGCAGAGAGATCTCGGTATCCATGTACATAGATCTTGAAATTTGCCACCCAGACTGATAGGGTTGTTAAGAAGGCACACAGTGTATTAGCTTTTATTAGTCAAGGGATTAAGTTTAGGAACCATGAGATCATGCTGCAGCTATACAAATCTCTGGTGCAGCCACATTTGGAGGATTGTGTGTAGTTCTGGTCACCACATTATAGAAAGGATTTAGAAGCTTAGGAAAGGATTCAGAAGAGATTTACTTGGATGCTGCCTGTTGTTGAGGGAAGGTCTTACGAGGAAATGCTGAGTGACTTGAGGCTGTTTTTGTTAGAGAGAAGAAGGTTGCGAGGCAACAATTGAGATATATAAGATAATAAGAGGGCTTGATAGGTTAGGCACTGAGTCTTTTTCCTTGGATGTTGATGGCTAGCATGAGGGGACATAGCTTTAATTTGAGGGGTGATAGATACAGGACAGATGTCAGAGGTAGTTTCTTTCCTCAGAGAGTAGTAGGGCAGTGGAATACCCTGCCTGCAACAGCAGCAAACTCATGAACTTTAAGGGTATTTAACTGTTCATTGGAAAGGCATATGGATGAGAATAGAATAGTATCGGTTAGATGGGCTTCAATTTGGTTCCACAGTTCGTCGCAACATCAAGGGCTGAAGGGCTTGTACTGCGCTATAATGTTCAATGTTTTCTATGTTTCTATGTAAGTATATTCAAGGTTGAGACAGACAGACTATTAATCAGTAAGGTAATCAAGGATTATGGGAGAAAGGCAGGAAGAGCAGTCAAGGGTTATTAGATTAACACTGATATCATTGAATGACAATGCTGACGCAATGAGCTGAATGGCCTACATCTGCTCCTATGTATTGTAGTCTTGTGGTCAGTTCATCTGCTGTAGTGATACTGACAGTATTTTTGGGAAAGGAGATTCAAGGTTTTGATCAAAAAGAACATCAATATAGCTGCAAGTCAGGATTTCATTTGCCTTTAAGGGAAGTTTGCTGGTGTTCCTAATTATTGGCAGCCTTGTCCTTCTCAGTAGCAATGATCAGGGTACTGCTGAAGGAGACTTTGTGAGTTGCTGAGTACCATCTTATGAATGGCACTCAATGCTGCCACCATGCACCAATAATGAAAAAATAAATATTTAAGGGGGTAGATGGGGGGTTGAAAAGTAATAATTTAAATCAGTCAATTCTTCTGTTAAATACAGACAAGTCAATGATATGCAAATACATTGTGAAAATTGTAATTATTTAGCTAAGTTCGAAGATCAGTATTAAGGATTTATTGCTGCAAGAGTATCTTTTAAGAAGGAAAAATTATAAAATTGAATACTTTACTCATTTTTAAAAAAATTCATAAGTTGCTAATAATTGTAATGATAAACAAAAATGATCAGTTTTTTGCACTATTTATTTTATATGGAAAATCATTTTACATCTTGACTGCAAGTTATGGTTTTATATCTGAATGAGTGGCAGCAAAATGCTCAGTGACTTACACTGCTGCCTCACAGGACCAGGGATGAAAATGTGTTGCTGGAAAAGCGCAGCAGGTCAGGCAGCATCCAAGGAACAGGAGAATCGATGTTTCGGGCATAAGCCCTTCTTCAGGAATGAGGAAAGTGTGTCCAGCAGGCTAAGATAAAAGGTAGGGAGGAGGGACTTGGGAAATGCGATAGGTGGAGGGAGGTCAAGGTGAGGGTAATAGGCCGGAGTGGGGTGGGGGCGGAGAGGTCAGGAAGATGATAGCAGGTTAGGAAGGCGTGCTGAGTTCGAGGGATTTGACTGAGACAAGGTGGGGGGAGGGGAAATGAGGAAACTGGAGGAATCTGAGTTCATCCCTTGTGGTTGGAGGGTTCCCAACTTTACCGCAAGAAATACAAAACTTGCGCCCACATCTCCCCCCTTACTTCCCTCCAAGGCCCCAAGGGACACTTCCATATCCGCCACAAATTCACCTGTACCTCCACACACATCATCTATTGCATCCGCTGCACCCGATGTGGCCTCCTCTATATTGGGGAGACAGGCCGCCTACTTGCGGAACGTTTCAGAGAACACCTCTGGGACACCCGGACCAACCAACCCAACCACCCATAGCCCAACACTTTAACTCCCCCTCCCACTCCACCAAGGACATACAAATCCTTGGACTCCTCCATCGCCAGACCATAGCAACACAACGG
>NW_025212486.1:5581-11837 GCF_004010195.1 Chiloscyllium plagiosum | reverse complement strand
GCCCTTCTTCAGGAATGAGGAGAGTGTGTCCAGCGGGCTAAGATAAAAGGTAGGGAGGAGGGACTTGGGGGAGGGGCGTTGGAATTGTGATAGGTGGAGGGAGGTCAAGGTGAAGGTGAAAGTGTGTCCAGCAGGCTCCCTACCTTTTATCTTAGCCTGCTGGACACACTTTCCTCATTCCTGAAGAAGGGCTTATGCCCGAAACGTCGATTCTCCTGTTCCTTGGATGCTGCCTGACCTGCTGCGCTTTTCCAGCAACACATTTTCAGCTCTGATCTCCAGCATCTGCAGCCCTCACTTTCTCTCACAGCACCAGGGAGCCAGGTTCAATTCCACCCTCAGGTGACTGTCTGTGTGCAGTTTGCACATTCTTCCCATGCTTAAAAATGCGTTGCTGGAAAAGCGCAGCAGGTCAGGCAGCATCAAAGGAACAAGAGAATTGACATTTCGGGCATAAGCCCTTCTCCTGTTCCTTTGATGCTTTGCCTGACCTGCTGCGCTTTTCCAGCAACACACTTTTAAGCTCTGATCTCCAGCATCTGCAGTCCTCACTTTCTCCTACATTCTTCCCATGTCTGTATGACTTTCCTTCCACAGTCCAAAGATGTGCAGGCTAGGTGCATTGGCCATGCTAAATTATCCATAGTGTCCAGGGATGTGTAGGCTAAATGGATTAGCCATGGGAATTGCAGGGTTACTGGGATAGGGTAGGGGACATGGTTGTAGGTGGGATGATCTTCAGAGGGTCTGTGTGGATTTGATGGGTCAAATGGCCAGCTTCTATACTGTAGGGATTCTATGATTCTATGAGTAACAGGCAATGAAGTTGCCTGAATTTGAAAGTACCAACTACATATCCACTTGGAATTTTGATCCAAGACAAAACAGATGGTGTTTCTATCTTGAACCAGTTCATGCTGTCCAACAAAATCAATTAGAAACTAATGCTCGGCACTTCAGATAATGCTCACGGCATGTTATAATTCTAGAATTATGAAAAATAAATTATTGCAATCAGGGTGATTTTTTAGATTGTTGGCCTTCTGCCTTGAAGACCTTGGAACTGGAATGTTCTTCCAGTTTAAATTAAGTTTTGACTCACTTCAAGTCTCCTGGACAACATGATGCAAAGTAAGATTTTGGTGGCAGTTGGCATCAGGCCTCAATGTTCTCAATCAAATTTGGATCATGAATCGCTATTAGTCATGTGATCATGCAACATGTTGATTTGAATGCAGATATCTTTACAGTTTAAATTGATTCATCAAATGCGCAGTCTAAACTTTGCCTGAGAGTAACAACCGAGGTGAGAGGAATGCTTTTTTTCAGTCTACCACTCCATGGGTCAGAGCACAAATTAAAGTGCGTTACCCAGTTTCTAATTTGGTTAATCATTTCTCTATATTTGACAAAATGAAAAGATCCATCAACAAACAAAAAGAAATAATTCTTGATTTAATATATGACAAAACTTATGCCACAATATACTTGATTTGTTATTACTTTGTAATTTTAAAAAATATCAGCATTTACCTCTTTAAATAGTACAAACACACACACACACACAAGTTATTGGATTTCTCTCTTCAGAGATTCACACTGGGGAAAAGGTTCTTTTAGTCAAAATTAGTTCTTGAAGCGAAATCAAAATAAACTAAGGAATATTTAGGTGTTTGCTGATCTGTTCTGACACCTGGAGAAAGATCATCATTCATAACAGCTGTCATTACAATCTTAGCAGATGCAGCTTGTTCAGGAAACACTGTACCAACTCTCATTTCAACAAGTTGTTTTGGAAGGGCAGGAGAGATAGATTTTGGCTGCAGTAGTAGAAGAGGTTCAAAAGCTCTCCCTCGTCACATAGGAGGAAGAAACTCACAGTGACAATATTGATTGGGGAAAGAAAAGCATCAAAACATCAAGAACTTGAAAGATAATTGCAATATTCTTGACTGTTAATGATTGCAGAAATCAACTCAAACCCTTCAATCTCAAGAGAATGCAAGTAATTCAAACTGTTTATTCCTCTATCTTCCTTTTCCACTGTACACCATCCTATTCTAACTATGTATCTATTTGTTTATGCATGAACATGACTACACAGAGGCATATGTTTGATGTCACATTCTTGTTCTTTCTTGTGATTAGCAGTTAATAAAATAGTTCTTCCTTTCACTCAAAACAAAGCCTGTAATTAGCTCCTGATTGTTTCTGGTGAAAACAGTGAACTACATTTTAGTTAGACAAAGGTATACCTGAATGCTGAATAAATCTTTGTTGCAACCAAACAGGGAGGTTGAAAAGACAGAAGCTGATTCGCCCCTCCTTACCTGGTCATAGTAAAGTTGATCCAAATGAGAAAGGTATCACGAACAGGTACAATGTACATCTATTCAGGTAAAATTAATCTGTTTCAGATGAGACCCATTTTCTGTGCTACCTCTAAATAATGTCCTCATCCCATTCATATTTCCAGAAATGTTTTTAGAAGTACAACAATTTTATAGTAGAGCTCTGTACCCTTAATGAATTGTTGCTAAAATTTAAAAATATATAATTTTTAGAAACTGAACATTATTTTAACAAATGGTATGGAGCCACAGCTCACAAAAGAACTTGGCATCTTTCTCAATTAGATTGAGAGTCACTTAATATGTTTACGTTGAGGGTGACCTCAGGGTGACAAGTGTGGGCAAGGTGAGGAGGCAACCCTCCATGAACAACAATAGCCAGCATGAGAACTGAATTCATTCTGTTGGCTTTATTCTGCACCACAATCTAGCCTACTGAGCTAACCAATACCACACTACCTACCATTTTAAAATATGATCGCATAAAACATAGCTGTCAATATATCATGCTTTAGAGTTGCAATATTTTTGTCTAGAATACATAGAATATCATGAAATTATTAAAAGTGCATTTCTGTTCTGGATTATCTAAAATATAGTGAACACTGTTAGAACTTTTACAAGATTGACTGTTAACTATGGATTTTTCGGTGTACAGCATAAAATATATTTTATTTTTAAGTATTATTTTATTTCATTTGACATTTATATCAAGGTGCTTTGACAAGCTGAAATAAATTTTTGGATCAAAGCTAAATGATCTTCTTCTATGCTTTTCCTAAGATAAATTGATAGCAAAATTGAGCAAAATCCTAAAATGAATGTGTAAATTGCAAAGTGTAGCAATTTCCTTTTGAAGCCTCTGACCAACAGTGACCTCTCCCTTGACTGAAGTGAAGACTGACCCCTACCAGACTTGGACGTGACCATTTGGTTGAATAAACAGTGGTTTAACTTTTCAAGCAGGTGCCATATGCTTTTGCTTAATGCAAAGAATGGATGTTGGATCCTACATCATTCCTCAGATTCACAGGAACTGGCAACATTTTGAAAACATTTTGGTGGCTCAGATTTTCCAAATGCCAGACAGGCAGTTGCTTTTGCAGTTCAGCCTGGAGTTGTGCAAGTGGACTTTGCAGAATCTCAGATATAGCAGATTCTGAGGGAATTTCAGATTCCGATAGTCAATTCCTATGCATCCTGAATCTTCACAAATAACCCACAGAGTCATGTTGCACTTAGCGAATTAAAATTTATTTTGGTAGGATTGGATCTAAAACCAATTGCCAAGTAGACTTAACAAAATAAATTGATTTAACTCCTGTTGCTTTGCCATTTTTTACTGTTGGAAATTAGATCTTGTTTCATTGCAACTGTTGTGAGCTGACAGAGTTTTGTGTCTTGTTCATGTTTACCTCTTTCAATAACTGCAGTGTCATCTGCAGAGTCTGCCTGGTAGAGTCTCAGTGAAGAAATGAACAATTTAAGATTTCATCCAACTCCTGAATAACTATGAAACTGACCACCAAACCCACCCTGAATTACACCTCGACCAGACCTGACATCGTCTTTCGCACCAGCAGAACTTAAGTCCTGCCAATCTTGACCTCCTCTAAAGGTGCACCCTCTTTCCTGGTGTCATTCTTATTTTATGCCATTGGACCCTTCCACCTGGCACCCTAACATACAAGTACAATAATATGCATGCTTAGTCTTTCACAGGAGTCATCAAAGTTGCTCCCAGCGACTACTGCTGTGGAAAATGGAGCATGGTTTGACTTCCCCAATTATCTTGCACTATAAGAACACATCTAGATTAAATCATAGAATACCTATATCATGGAAGGAGGCTATTTAGCCCATCCAAAGAGCATCCCACCCAGACCCACCCTACACTGCATTTCTCAGGGCTAATGCACCTAACCTACACATCCTTGGACACTGAGTTTTTTAGCATGGCCAAGCCACCTAACCTGCACACCTTTGAACTGTGGGAGGAAACTGAAGCAACCAGAGAAAACATACACAACCACAGGGAGAACGTGCAAATTCCACACAGACAGTCACTCGAGGGTGGAATCGAACCCAGGTTCCTGGTGTTATGAGGCATTAGTGCTAACCTCTGAGCAATCATGCTGCCTTCAAGATACATTCCATGCAGGTCTTTTCCCTGGGATGAGGGAGTCCAAAGCTATAGGGCATAGTTTAAGATGAGAGAGGAAAAAAGACCTAAGGTGCAACTTTTTCACACAGATGGTGGTGTGTGTGTGGAATAAGCTGCCACAGGAAGTGTTGGTGGCTGGTACAACGTTTAAAAGGCATCTGGATGGGTATATGAATAGGAAGAGTTTAGCAAGTTATGGGCCAAATTATGGCAAATGGAATTCAATTTATATAGGATACCTGGTCAGCATGCACGAGGAATACATGGACCCAAGAGTCTATTTCCATGCTCTATATCTCTATGATTCTATGACTCTAAATAAAATTAAAACTCCTGCAGTTAGTCTCTTGGAAACACTGTTCTTGCTTGTAAATGTAGATAATTCTACAAGATCATAAATATCGATAGGGGTAATAAACTTTTGTTTTATTACATACATTATTTTACAAAATGTGTAATTAAACTGCCATTATAAGGTCCATTCTAAGATATACTTTTAAGTGTATTCTATTCGATTACAACTGCTTTGTAGATTTTTTGCTCAGTGATGGACCTGCCAGAAAATCTGTCAATGATTATGATGCCTCTTGGTCCCTCACTTAAACCTATCCTTTCTGTCAATGAAAAAACTCCAATAGTGCTCACAGTTTCCTAGAAGACTAATCAAAATTAAATTTCAAAATAATACTTCAGGTCACTGTTGGAGATATATTACAATTTTTCTGTTTATTGACACTAATTAGCAGATTCACCTTTGGAAAGTTCAGCTAAGTTTGGGCCTATAGTCTGCACAGTCCTCCAGAAGTAATTCAGAATTCTGAGCTTAGTAAAAAAATGGTTCCAGCTGCTCATTAGTATGAGTCTTTAGTTACAATTTTCATTTAAAGCTTGAATGATTGAGTAAATGGAGGATGTGTCTAGCCAGTTAAGCTGGGTCACAAACATTAATGCTTTTTTTTGAAAATTGGAATATTTATAGCACATGTAAAGTAATTGTTTACTATCTGTTGTCCACATGAACTGTTGTAATTAGTGATGATGTGTGTTTGGGAAGATATTAATAATCATTCACTCTACAAATTGCAATCCAGTTGTTTAAAGGTTTCTAACTAGAGTGATTGGAACTATGGCCAGGTGGATCTCATTGAATAAGAGATTCTTGTTTGGGTTGTTAATCCAGGCCAATCAGGTAGCCCTGCATGAAAGATATAAACAGGAGACCTTCCACTGTGTCTCACACCTGCAAAAAAAAAATAAAAAAAAAGAAAGAAAAAAAAAGAAAAAAATAAATAAACAGGAGACCGGAACTTTGTGTCTCTCACTGTGTCTCCAACCTGCACACACACACACACCATGGGTGCTGGGGATAAAATAAGCACTACCGCATTTAGGTGGTAGTGTGGGGAAAAAAAAAGAAAAAAAAAGAAAAGAAAAAAAAAATGAGAAAAAGAAAAAAAAAATAAACAGGAGACCGGAACTTTGTGTCTCTCACTGTGTCTCCCACCTGCACACACACACACACCATGGGTGCTGGGGATAAAATAAGCACTACCGCATTTAGGTGGTAGTGTGGGGGTTAAATTAAAAAAAAATTAAACAGGAGACCTACCGTCCCCTTCACTGTTTTGATCACACAGCACTGCCCTTTGATGTGAAGGGCAGTGTTTGTCACTGGCAACCAAGGTGTTTTCCTATCTTCCTGGTGGTGGAATTTGAATAAAGATTGGTGCACTTTGTGTCT
>NW_025212486.1:0-1651 GCF_004010195.1 Chiloscyllium plagiosum | reverse complement strand
CCAATTTTGCTTCTCGTAGTCATTCAATGAACTCTGCCAACGATACCAAGTGATCATTCCAGAACTCATTAAAGATCACGACATTGTCCAAATAGAACTGCACAGCTTGTTAACCTAACCAAAGCTCTGTTCATGAGTCTTTGGAATGTGGTAGCAGCGTTCTTCATTCCGAAGGGTATCACTTTAAACTAATGTCGCCGATTTGGTGTTACAATGGGAGAAATTTATTTTGCCGTCTCTACTACAGGTACATGCCTGTAACCACGCATTAAGTCCAATTTTGGTAGTGTAACCGGCTTGTCCGACATTCTCGATACAGTCCTCCAACCTCGGAGTTGGATATGAGTCCGATTTTGTAATCGCGTTGACCTTCTGACAATCCATATAGAATCATTGGGTCTCGTTGGTCTTGGGCACTAAGACGATCGGCAAACTCCACTCTCTCTGGCTTGCTTCAATGGTGTTCTCATCGACTATGGCCTCCTCCTTCATATGGACCTGTCTGGCTTGCAAAGCATTAAGCCGATAGGGGTATTATTTAATAGGAACAGTATTCCCTACATCTACTTCATGTACAATAGCATTAGTCCTCTTCATCTGATTTTTACATCATTCCTTATGTTCCAACTCTTTCAACACCTTTCTACACTCCTGAGACAGGTAGCTTAGTAATCTATCCCACTCCTCAAGGACTTCCTCATTTTCAATCTATTCTGAGGTACTTCAAAATCCATATCATCTGGATTTGATTCCTCATTTAGCACCTGTTTCTCCAGCTCTGTCTCTCTGCTATATGTTTTCAACGTCTTCACATGACATACTTGACAGCCCCTTTTCATTGATAGCATCTTTACTAAATAATTCACGTGACTCAACGTTTTCTCAATTTGATAGAGACCACTAAACGTGGCTTTGAAGATATCTGCTATCATTAGAAACAGTACTATCAATTTATCCCCTGAGGAAACGTCCAAGTCTCAGAAGTTTTAATCTTCCACCTGCTTCAATCAACACCGTACCCTCTTTAGCTGCTGTACAACTAACTCTACTACTCGATTTAATCTCTCCATCCCGTCCGATACGTAATCGAATTCTGAGATCTCTGACTTTGGTCAGACCAATTTTTCTTTAATTTCAAAGGGTCTCTCACTTCATGATCGAATATTAACTCAAATGGAGTGAACTGAGTAGATTAGTTTGTGACATCTCGAGTGGCAAACAATACGAATTGGATGCTTTTATCCCAATCATTAGAGTAATCCTGACCATATCCTCTTGACATGATAACACTGGATTTAAAGTGCTGTATACCTAAGCTATTCATGGCCTCCTTAAACAGCCTCATATTAAAATTTGACCCTTGGTTCGTCTGATTCTCCCTGGGCAGCCAATACCGTGTGATGAAAGCTGTACTGAGCATTCAGCCTCTGAGGACGTTTCTCAGCAATTGGAGCAGATCCTCTAATCTTTAATTCCTGAAAGACAGAAAATTGAAGGGAATACTCAGTGTTTTAATGCTACTACACAGGACTACAGGAAGAGCTGGTAAACGAGCTGGAAGCAGGGAATGTTATGGATATATTCGTCTTTACGAGTTTTGTGGAAAGAAACAACTGCAGTAACACAGTGGGTCCTCAACTATTTGCAAACT
>NW_025212485.1:26284-27000 GCF_004010195.1 Chiloscyllium plagiosum | reverse complement strand
AAAAAGCAGAGGTCACAGCACCGATTCTTGTGGCACTCCACTGATCACAGGCCTCCAGTCTAAAAAACAGTCTTTCACCACTACCCTCTGTCTTCTAACTTTGAGCCAGTTCTGTATCCAAATGGCTAGTTCTCCCGGTATTTTGAGAGATATAACCTTGCTAATCAGTCTCCCATGGGGAACCTTGTCGAACGCCTTACTGAAGTCCACACAGATCACATTTACCGCTCTGCCCTCATCAATCCTCTTTGTTACTTATTCAAAAACAGCTCAATCAAGTACGTGACACATGAGTTCCCACGCACAAAGCCATGCCGACTATCCCTAATCATACAACATAGACAAGTACAGCACAGATCAGGCCCTTACGTCCACGATGTTGTACCGAAATATAATCCTAATGTAAAACTTAACCTACGCACAGCTCAACTCACTGCTATCCATGTGCATGTCCTGCAGTTGCATAAATGTCCCCAATTACTTCGCTTCCACCACCACCGCTGGTAACGCATTCCATGCATTCACAACTCTGTGTAAAGAAACCTACCTCGGACACGTCCTTTATACATTCCTCCTAATATCTTCACAGTATGACTTCTCATACAAGTCAATCCTGCCCTGGGGAAAAGTCTCTGGCTATTGACTATATCTATTCCTGTCATTATTTTGTACATCTCTATCAGGTCTCGTCTGTTCCTCTTTCTCTCCAGAGAGAA
>NW_025212485.1:356-1504 GCF_004010195.1 Chiloscyllium plagiosum | reverse complement strand
CCCTACCCCCACCCTCCTCTAGCTTATCTCTCCATGCTTCAGACTCTCTGCCTTTATTCCTGATGAAGGGCTTTTGCCCGAAACGTCGATTTTACTGCTCCTCGGATGCTGCCTGAACTGCTGTGCTCTTCTAGCACCACTAATCTAGAGTCTGGTTTCCAGCATCTGCACTCATTGTTTTTACCTAGTTAAAGTCCTAATCCACTTACGAAACGCAGACAGGCAGAAATAAAAACATGGGTGCTATTCGCAGAGGAAAACATTGGGAAGGCAGTTCAAGAGACCGTTTTTTTTGCTGACCAGAACCCTGCTTATCAATGTTCCTTCTGTGAATACTTGTTTGCAGGAAGTGCAGCTCACAATTCTAAGAAGGTCCTAACTTATTGGGAGTGCTGCTTCCCAGCATCAGGGTCTCAAGTTCAATTCCAGTCTCAGGCAACTGTGCAGACATTCACCCTAGTGTCTGCATGGGTTTCCTCCCACAGTCCAAGTTGTGCAAGTTAGGTGGATTAGCCTTGGGAAATTGTCCTTGGTGACTAGGCATGTGTAGACTAGGTGGGTTAGCCATGGGAAATGCAAGGTTACAGGGATGGTGGAGGAGGAGGAGGCAGTCTGGGTGGGATGCTCTTTGGGGTTGGAAGGGGGCCGTGTGACTCGATGGGCTGGATTGCCTGCTTCCACACTGATAGTAAACTTATTAGTTGCTCTAAACTGTGAAGTTGGAAACAAATGGTTCTCTTCAGGCTTTAGTTGCTTTTTACTACAAAGCAAAAATAGGTCTCTCTCTCTTCCCCCCACCCCAAACCCCAGAGATCACATGGCTTCTGATCCATACATTCAAACCCACAATGTGTCCAGATACCTGGGAGTCAATCACAGCTGTTGGCTGGCAAGAAGGACTTCTGTCATCAAGAGCTTGTTATTAATCCACAAACCAATCAGCTACTTGTCACCAGTCGAAGCTCCATTCATACACCTCTAACTCCAGCTCATCTGCAAACTGGACCTTCCCTCCCACTGTTTGAACAAACAGCTGTGTAAACAGCACTTACAATGAGCACAGTCTAACTAATTTTTAAGAAAGGGAAGCAATCCCTTTGTGGGCGGCACGGTGGCACAGTGGTTAGCACTGCTGCCTCGCAGCGCCA
>NW_025212485.1:0-348 GCF_004010195.1 Chiloscyllium plagiosum | reverse complement strand
CAATCCTTCATTGATCCTTGGCTTTTAAAATATTTCTTTATTCATTTCAGTTCACAGTCAAAAATACTGAAATAGAATCTTTCAGCTTAAACCGGGGCAACAGAATAAGCTGAGGGTTAAATGATCAGATAATTTCTTGCTATATATATGAGGCAAACTCAAAATGGGCTTAGAGCTATGACTTAGTCCTGAAAAAAGTGCCCAGTCTATCATGGAAATGTTCTTATACAGTGGTAACACGAGTGATGTCCACTGCAACAAGGGTGCTGCTGTGAAACCAATATGGTTTGGCCTATCATGCAAGTGTGTAAATTTTAGTGCTGGTGTGGTATTGTGTACGGAGGCCAA
>NW_025212484.1:25847-27000 GCF_004010195.1 Chiloscyllium plagiosum | reverse complement strand
AACAATCTTAGGAATGGCTGTAGAGTTTAATGGAGTGGACAAATGCAATCATAATCCCAAATTGACCAACAAGCAGCGTGAATGTAATTGCGGAATTTTCACTTTGATTCCAGACTGGAAGTGAAACAAAAATGTGTATGTATTTGGGGACATTCAATGAAACCAGAAGTCAGATTAAGTCAATCCACAACGACGCATGGTATTGCAGTGAAACTATGACTCATAACATGTCTGCATGAAGCCCTCAATCAGAGAGAGGAAAAATGTGTTAGGGTGGGGGGAGAGAGAGAGAGAGAGAGAGAGAGAGTGAAACAGACAAAGACGGGACCAGAAAAAAAGAGACAGGGAGAGACAACAATTGAGTGACAGAAGAGATCGTGAGTGACAGAAAGTCTGTGTGGGAGGGAGGACAGAGAGATGGAAACAATTGATGCTTAATCCCATTGTGGTTTAAACAGGCAAAGACAGATAATCCCTGAGTGCGACATTATACGAAGTCTGGAGTCAAAATTTCATAATAATCCGTTTGTGAGAATACCCCGCATCGGCCTCTTCCCATGCCAGAGGAAAATAAAATTGTCTCCAACAACATTCCTGAGAATACTTTGCTTGGGCACCGAGTCGTGGTCTGAAAACCAGAGCCTGATGGGACTTCCTCCTGTACCTCTTCATTGGCATGAATAGGAAGGACCACACAGCTCTTTTACACTTCGAGCTCTGATGTTCTTGGTAAACAGTATGTTTAGTTTGCTAATCAGATGCCCTTTTTGCTATCAATCCATATCGAGTTGTGTTTGAGTTATGTTACTTTTGTTGCAGAGGTTCAGTTTGAGAATCAGAGCTCACAGGTTGACGATGTTCTTTCTCTGGAAGGGGAATCTGTGGAACTGGACAGGAGGTTCTCCACTGGTGCTGATGAAAATGGAGACTGGTTAAAAAAAAACACGGACAGTGTTTCTGAAATTTACCGGATGCATACACCAGGGGAATGTGAATATCGGACACCACATACCTTCGTTTGATACAGTAGAGTAGTTCAAAACCATTTTTATAAGTGACAAAATGATCGATAGATAGATAGATAGATAGATAGATAGATAGATAGATAGATAGATAGATAGATAGATAGATAGATAGATAGATAGATAGATAT
>NW_025212484.1:10197-15597 GCF_004010195.1 Chiloscyllium plagiosum | reverse complement strand
TTTAGAATTCCTACAGTGTAGAAGCAAGCCATTCCGTCCATTGGCTCCACACTGACTGTCTGAACAGCATCCCATCCAGACTCACATCCTCTACTCTATCCCTGTAATGCTGCATTTCCCATGGCATCTTTGGGCGGTGGGAGGGAACTGGAGCTCCCGGAGGGAACCCGCACAGATAGAGAGAGAATGTGTAAACTCCACACAGTCACCGGGAGATGGAATCAAACCACTGAAGCACCGTGCTGTCCTCTTTCCTTGGATACCATCTCATCTAACCTTTTACAAAACAGTTTCCCATGTGAAACCTTCTCATCTGTTTCCTTGGTCATCCCTTCAAAAGCTCTATCAAGTTGGGCACATCATTTCCACAAACAAAGCCATTCTGACCATCCCTAATCAATTCTTGCTTTTCCACATGCATGTAAATTGTCTCTCAGAATGCCCACCAACAGCTTACCCACCACTGCCATCAGGCTCACAGCTCCATAGTTCAATGGCTGTTCCTTGCAGCCTTACTTCAATAATGGCCCATCATTAATCACCCTCCAGTCTTCAGGCACCTCACCCGTTGTCACTGATCGGTCCATCTGACAAGACCATCTCCATCCTTCTGTAACCTAAGGCTATCCTCCTCAGTATTTATCACCTCACCGATCTTCATATCATTCATGAACCCAATGATTAACCCTCCACCATTCAAATCTAAATCTTTTCTATCAACCACATCAGCAAGACCCCAACAGTGAGACATGAACAGACAGAGATTTCTAACTGGGCCATCACTGTCTGCTTCCTGCCACTCAGTATTCTGCGCCAAATTCCTTGGATCTTGAGTTTTTATGTTCACTATCAGTTTCCAGTATGGATCGTGATAAAAGCCTTACTGATCTCCAAGCAGGTGACAGGAAAGCATTGCCCTTATTTACACAGCTGGTCACCTCCTTAAAAAGTGCACTCCCATTGGTCAGACCTGAGCTCCCCTTAACACAACCATTCTGACTGTTCTTCATGAACTCCAGTCTCTGTAAATGCTGATTAATTATATCTCCCAAAATTGCTTCCAACAGACGTCCCACCCACGACATTAGCCTGACTGGCCTGTAGCTGCCTGGTATATCCCATGTTCCGTCTTGAATAACAGTACCACATAGTCAGTCCGATGGCACTTCTCCTGTGGCCAGAGGGGATTTGAAAATGTTTGCAAGTGTCCCTGTTACTTCCTCCATCACCTCATTCGGTAAACTGAGATACATTTCCACCGTCTTTGGAGATTTACTGGTTTGTAATAAGGCCAGACCACTCAGAACGATCTCTCTCTATATATGCTAATACATTTAATTGTATCACAGAGCATCTCTGCGATTTCATACCAACCCTACCCCAATGAGCACTGACAAAATGCATCCATTCACTGTAGCCTCTGGGTCCATGCACAACTTCTCACTGTTTTCCACAACCTACTCTTTCTCTCATTATCAATTCACCCTTAATGTCACTGCAAGGCCCTTTCAGATTTTTATTTCCTCTCTTAACACTCCAGACAAATAGCCTGCAATACGATTTGGAGGAGTGTAGGATATCATTCTGGATGTTCATTAGCATTGGGAAGCTCAGAAATAAGGAACACGCGACTGTGCTGAGTGTGGGGCAGTGGGATTCATTAGGGATGAGCACACGGAAGCTGAGGAATAAATCTCAGCCCTGCAGCATGAATATATCCCTTTGCGCTGGCAGGTCAGACACACGAAACAAAAACTTGATCCCTGGGAAAAGAGGGTGGTAACCAAATGAAGACTGTCTGTTAGAACACAGTCTCTGGAACCTGGACGTGGGAATCACTGCTGAGCAGGGTCTGTAGGAAGGAGAGGCAGAAATGTACTGAACAATTCCAAATATTCTTCTCAGACCACAAGACATGGGAGCATAAATTAGGCCATTCAGTTCATCTGATAGTGTGGCACTCAGTACTGACTCTCTTACAATGCAGGTATCCACCAGACTGATCCTCTGACAGTGCAGCGCTCCCTCAGTACTGACCCTCTGACAGTGCAGGACTCCCTCAGTACTGACTCTCTGACAGTGCAGCACTCCCTCAGTATTGACCCTCGACAGTACGGCACACCCACAGTGCTGACTCTCTGACAGTGCAGCACTCCCTCAAACTGACCATCTGACAGTCCAATACTCCCTCAGAACTGACCCTCTGACAGTGCAGCAGTGCCTCAGTACTGACCCTCTGACAGTGCAGCAATCCGTTAGTACTGACCCTCTGACAGTGCTGCACTCCCTCAGTACTGAACCTCTGACTGTGCAGCACTCCCTCAGTACTGACCCTCTGACAGTGCAGCACTCCCTCAGCACTGACCCTCGACAGTACGGCACACCCGCAGTGCTGACTCTCTGACAGTGCAGCACTCCCTCAGTACTGACCCTCGACAGTACGGCACACCCGCAGTGCTGACTCTCTCACAGTGCAGCACTCCCTCAAACTGACCATCTGACAGTCCAATACTCCCTCAGAACTGACCCTTTGACAGTGCAGCAGTGCCTCAGTACTGACCCTCTGACTGTGCAGCACTCCCTCAGTACTGACCCTCTGACAGTGCAGCACTCCCTCAGCACTGACCCTCTGACAGTGCAGCACTCCCTCAGTACTGACCCTCTGACAGTGTGACACTCCCTCAGCACTGACCCTCTGACAGTGCAGCAATCCCACAGCACGGACCCTCTGACAGTGCAGCACTCCCTCAGTACTGATCCTCCGACAGTGCAGCACTCCCTCAGTGTTGACCCTCTGACAGTGTGACACTCCCTCAGCACTAACCCTGTGACATTGCAGCACTCCCACAGCACTGACCCTCTGACAGTGCAGCACTCCCTCAGTACTGATCCTCCGACAGTGCAGCACTCCCTCAGTGCTGACCCTCTGACAGTGCAGCACTCCCTCAGCACTGGCCCTCTGACAGTGCTGCACTCCTTCAGCACTGACCCTCTTTTTTTCTATTTCACAGAGTCTTGTGGAAATCTGGAGACATGGCATTTGCAGATTCTGAGGAAGCATGAGAGAGATACACAAACCAAACCCTGTCTGAAAGTCTCTGTAATAGACTATTCAGAGGCACAGAGTCACAGAAGTGCACAGCTTGGAAATGGACCCTCCTGTCCAACTCGTCCATGCCAACCAGATATTCTCATCTCATTTCATTCCATTAGCTAGCACTTGGCTGATATCCCTCTAAACCCTTCCTATTCACATACTCATCCTGATGCCTGTTAAATGTCACAAAAGCACCCGTCCCCATCACTTCCTCTGGCAGCTACCTGCATGCCCTTGAATAAGTGCTCAAACATTCATACTGTCTAATAAACACCAACCTACGAAAGGCTATCATTGTCATTTTCAACCCACCCTTGGCTTCTTCATTACGCTGATTTCAGCATAGGTAAAGAAACAGAGTTAGTGACCATCCACCGTGACCCTGTTATAAAACGTATTTTCACATGTGGCTTGTATATGATTCCCACACCCTCTAATAGTTGCCTGGAAGGTGGGGGTGAGCTGTACTCTCCTGCTGCAGTCCTTGGGTATCCCACAGTGATGTTAGGGAGGTAGCTCCCGGATTATGACCTGAACCATGTAAAGAGCTCTCTTACTGGAGTGCCCTTTTAAAGTGGGAAGTTAGTGTACACCCAGGAGGACGCTGTCTTGTCAGAGAGAGAGGACTGGTTGGTCACACACCTCAGGTGAGGGGTGAGGTTGAGAAGCTGGGGCCTTCATTGTAATTTCAGACATGATAGAGATTGAGCCAACAATGTTGGCATCACAAACCTGTTAGCTGTGGTAATTGACCCTCCTTTGTAGCAGAGGGATTCAATCCCTTGAACAGAGCAAGCTTGAGAATTCAACACTAAAATGAATCTGTACGGACGCGCTGGAGACCTGAAACATCAATACAGAGATTGCTGAAGAAACTCAGCATGTCCGGCAGCATCTCTGAAGGGGAGGGAGAAAGAGACAGAGAGAGAGTTCACCTTTCAATCCAGTGATTTCTGCGGGAAAGTTCCTTCAGAACAGACCGTTTTGAGGAAGGGTCACTTGAAATGTGAATTGTTCCTCTCTCTCTTCACCGTTGCCACCTGCTGAATTCTGCTGAATTTCCCCACCATCTGTTTGCTTGAGAATTTGACCTGATCCAAGCGTCACTGAGTCATTCAGTCTGTGTTCAATGCCCTGAGGCTGCTTCTGCTACAAGTTGACAAACAGGTTTAAGGCTTTGTAAGGTATTGTATTCGGAGGGCGGGGTACATGGGAGAACAGATACAGAACACAGGCACTTCACAAAGATCCTTCTCAATGTAACTTTGTGATGTTAATTCAGAAGGAATAGCTCAGAGCTAACATTTCAGTTCATCAGCCAAGGCGAGTATATATGTCACGACAAAGACTTGTTTTAAAGACTGTACAGAACAGAACTTTAGTGACTATGTTTGTACGTGAAGTTATTTTTGTGAATAAAGTCTCTTTTTGAAATTGATATCAATATTTTTTCGAGGGGGACCAAGCATCTTGAGCTTGTGGAGGCATTGCCCTTGTCCCTAATCTTTCTTAAATAAACGCTAGACAAGATACATACTCACCGAGTATAAACATCAAACGGTCATCAACGGGGAGGAGAAGGTGGGATGGTCACGGGGGCTCAGTGTTGCTTCACCCCACCCGGGGTTCGATTCCAGCCTCGGGCGACTGTCTGTGTGGAGTTGGCACATTCTCCCCGTGTCAGCCTCCAGGTGCCCCAGTTCCCACCCACTGTCCAAAGATGTGCAGGCTGGGTGGGTTAGCGAGAGGAAATGAAGAGATCCAGGGATGGGGAGAGGATGGGATGCTCTGCCCAGGGTCAGTGTGAACCTAATAGGCCGAATGGCCTGCTTCCACATTCTATGATCAATCCAGAGACCCAAATAATGTTCTGGGCCCTGGGCTCCAATCTTGGGACGACTGTGGGTCATCACAGTGAGAACAGGTTTGGGAATGAACATCTTCCAAGGGGGCAACAGGTTTGCTTTGTGAGGTGTTGAAGGCATGAATGTTCTGTTTTGGGGATAATCATACTGAGTGGATGGTTTCTAAGGTATTGAGGGAGCACTATCTGTCAGTGCAGGGTGCAGATGGTCGAAAGGTCCAGATACACTTCATAGGACACAGAACAGTACAGCACAGAACAGGCCCTTCAGCCCACGATGTTGTGCCGACCATCGATCCTCATGTAAGGTAAACCTAATATACGAACCCTCAAATTTCTGTGACCATATGCATGTCCAGCAGTCTCTTAAATATCCCCAATGACCTTGCTTCCACAACTGCTGCTAGCAACGCATTCCATGCTCTCACAACTCTCTGCG
>NW_025212484.1:0-10100 GCF_004010195.1 Chiloscyllium plagiosum | reverse complement strand
TGTCTTCCTTCTTTTTTCCACTGAAAAAAGTCCGAGCTCAGTCAACCTCTCTTTGTTCGATAAGCCCTCCATTCCATGCAGGATCCTGGTAAACCTCCTCTGAACCCTCTCCAAAGCATCCACATCTTTCCTATAATAGGGCGACCAGAACTGGACACAGTATTCCAAGTGCGTTCTAACCAAAGTTTTATAGAGCTGCATAAAGATCTCACGACTCTTAAACTCAATCCTCCTGTTAATGAAAGCCAAAACACCATATGCTTTCTTAACAACCCTGTCCACTTGGGAAGCCATTTTAAGGGATCTTTGTACCTGCATACCAAGATCCCTCTGTTCCTCCACACTGCCAAGAATCCTGTCTTTAATCCTGTACTCAGCTTTCAAATTTGACCTTCCAAAATGCATCACCTCGCATTTATCCAGGTTGAACTCCATCTGCCACCTCTCAGCCCATCTCTGCATCATGTCAATGTCCCGCTGCAGCCTACAACCTTTGTGTCATCTGCAAACTTGCTGACCCATCCTCCAATCCCCTCATTCAAGTCATTAATAAAAATTACAAACAGTAGAGTCCCAAGGACAGAGCCCTGTGCATCACCACTCACCACAGACTTCCAGGCAGAATATTTTCCTTCTACTACCACTCGCTGTTTCTTTTGGCCAGCCAATTCTGTATCCAGACAGCGACGTTTCCCTGTATCCCATTCCTCCTGACCTTCTGTATGAGCCTACCGTGGGGAACCTTCTCAAATGCCTTAGTGAAGTCCACACACACAACATCCACAGCTCGACCCTCATCAGCTTGCCCAGTCACATCCTCAGAGAACTCAGTAAGGTTTGTGAGACATGACCTGCCCCTCACAAAGCCGTGTTGATTGCACTTAATCAAGCTATGCTCTTCCAGATGGTCATAAATCCTGTCCCTCCGAATCCTTTCTAACTCCTTACCGACGTCAGATGTGAGACTGACTGGTCTGTAATTGCCGGGGATTTCCCTATTTCCTTTGCCTCCCTCCAGTCCTCAGGTACGACTCCAACGGAGAGGAAGGATGTAAGGATCTTCGCAAGCAGCGAAGCAATCACATTTCTCACTTCCCAAAACAGCCGAGGACAAATCTGGTCTGGCCCTGGCGACTTGTCAATCTTAATGTTTGTCAAAATGTTCAGCACATCAGCTTCCTCAATCCCTATCTGTTCCAGCATGCTTACCTGCTCCTCAATGGTTTCATTCACTACAAGGTCCTTTTCTTTAGTAAAGACAGAAGCAAAAGAAACTCATTTAAGGCTTTCCCTACCTCCTCAGACTCGACACACAAGTTCCCTATGCTATCCCTGATCGGCCCTAGTCTTTCTTTGATCATTCTCCTACTCCTCACATCAGTGTAAAATGTCTTTGGATTCTCCCTAATCCTTCCTGCCAAGTCTTTTTCATGCTCCCTCCTGGCTCTCCTCAGGCCATTTTTGAGCTCCTTCCTCGCCTGCCTGTAATCGTCTAGAGCTGAGCAAGACCCTTGCTTCCTCCATCGTACGTAAGCTGCCTTCTTTCTTTTGATGAGAAGCTCCTCCGCTCTCTTCATCCAAGGTTCCTTTATCTTACCCCTTCTTGCCTGTCTCAGAGGAACACATTTGTGCATCACTCGCAACAACTGTTTCTTAAACCGTCTCCACATGTCTATAGTGGCCTTTCCATGGAATAATTGCTCCCAGTCCATGCTTCCCAACTCACGTCTGATAGTATCATAGTTTCCTTTTCCCCAATTAAATATCCTCCCATTGTACCTGCTTCTCTCCTTCTCCATGGCTATATAGAATGTGAGACAGTTGTGGTCACTATCACCAAAATGCTCTCCCACTGCAAGATCTGACACCTGCCCCAGCTCATTGCCGAGCACCAATATCAAAATGGTCTCCCCCCTCGTCGGCTGCTTCAATGTGCTGAGTTAGGAAACCCTCATGAACACACCTTACAAAAATAGCTTCTTCCAAACCATTTGCTCGAAGGAGGTTCCAATCAATATTGGGAAAGTTAAAGTCACCCATTACAACAACCCTATTACATTCACTCTTTACCAAAATCTTCTGACCTATGCTTTCTTCAATCTCCCTGCTGCTGTTGGGGGGCCGGTAGTAAACCCCTAATGAGGTGACTGCTCCCTTACTGTTCCTAATTTCCACCCATACTGACTCAGTAGGCAGACCCTCCTCGACAATGGTAACTTCTGTAGCTGTGATACACTCTCTGATTTCCTTTCTGAATTCATTGCATGTGGTGTCCCTCAAGGGTTGGCCAGCACAGTGGCTCAATGGTGAGCACGCTGCCTCACAGCATCAGGGACCCAGCTTCGATTCCAGACTCGGGCGACTGTCTGTGTGGAGTTTGCACATTCTCCCAGTGTCTGCGTGGGTTTCCTCCGGGTGCTCTGGTTTCTTCCCACAGTCCAAAGGTGTGCATGTTAGGTGAAATGGCCATGCTAAAGTGCCTGTAGTGTTAGGTGCATTAACCAGTGGTAAACGTAGGGGAATGGGTCTGGATGGGTTCCTCTTCGGAGGGTCGGTGTGGACTTGTTAGGCCGAAGGGACTGTTTCCACACGGTAGGGAATCTATGGGTCTATCCTTGGACCCTCCTTTTTCTCACCTACATACTGCCAGGAGGTGACATTGTCCGAAAACACCGTGTTAGGTTTCAAATGTACACTGACACTGCCCAGCTCTCCCTCCCCATCATCTCTCTCCATTGCTCCACTGTTACTCAGTTATCAAACTACTTACCACGCTCCCACTACTCGATTAGCTGTAATTTTCTCCAGTGAAACATTGAAATGGTTAAAACCATTGCCTTCAGTTGCTATTACAAATTCCTTTCCCTTACTGCTGAGCCCCTCCCTCCCACTGGGAAATATCTGAGGTACACTACATTCTTTCCAATATTGCTGTTATATCTGACCCCAAGGTGACCTTCTGATCAGACATCCACACAATCACAAACACCAGGAATTCCATTCTGTTACACGTTGCTTGTCTCCCTGTGAGAAACAAATCTCACACACTTCAACCATTACAGTCTGAGACAAGATCGGAATCAGTAGTGTCCTTTATTTTTACACTTGCAATTGGGTGTACTATTCCCACCACTCCTGCTCATCCGGCCTTGTCTGTGACAAAATGCTTAGTTCTGGCCTCACAAGGCCGTTTGACCTCATCCCACTGCAGGTCATTGTTAGGCATATTCTTTCTTCATCACTATCTACTCTTTCCATCTGGGCCTCTCCAGAGACCACTCTGATCTCTATGACCTCTTTCATTAGGGTTTGTTCCTGCGCCTCTGTAAAAGTGAGAAACCTACTGTTTATACAGGCTGTCTAGCTTGACAGCATCACCTGACAACATCTTATCTTTTTGCCCATAATATCTACCATTGTTTTGCAATCACGTTTCATGCTGACATACAATGTTAGCTAATACAAAAACAATTATATATTTCCTCCACATAGTTTCCATTCTTGTTGACTCAGCCCGTGGCTGAAACAATTACACACTGGTGTGAGTTCATTTACCTTGAACCAGAAATTATAATTGCAGAAATAACATTAATTTACCTATATCCCACATTCCCCTCACCCCAGCTCCATTGCTACTGAAACCCCTTATCCATGTCGGTGTTGCCTTAAACTTGACGAATCTGAAGCCGAACCCTTGATTCCGTGACTGACCCAGAATCTGCTAACTTCTGGTGTTTCCTGCACAATTACCCCCGGTCCCTTTGTGGTGCAGCTTTCTACAGTTTCCACCATTTAAATAGCACTCTGTTCTTGTATTATCTCCTCCAAAATGACCAACTTCCTATTTTCCCAAATTATACTCCATCTGGCAACTTGTTGCCCTCTTCTCCTGTGCATCTCTCTCTCTCTTCACAATCCTCTTAGAATTTTACAGATATGGCTTTTCTGACAGATATCCCCACCCCCACCCCCACCCCCAATTCTTCGAAACGTTTACTGGGAATCCTGGGCAGTGGGAAGCGTGCAGTGTTGCTCTGTTTTTCTTGAGACTCTATGGGATGACTCGGAGGAGCTTGCTGACATTTGGTCAGAATGGAGACAACTTGCCCATCGAGCTGCATGAGCCTTTCACCCCCCATGTCTTATTGATGAGGCACAGCGGCAGCACGGAAGGAAAGAAAAGGAAGGAAATTCTGCTCTCCACATCTCACCGACTCTGGAATCATTCTGTCCCATCTATGAAAGATCTGTCCTGTTCAGTCATATGAAGTCCCAAAGTGGAAACTCATAGAAACCCACATAGATTTCCCCCTGAACTAACTGCTGACCTCCACAAGGAATAATGTGTACAGTCATCCTGGCCCAGAAGGAGGGGATGGTGAGAGTTTCTAACCTGAACTGACAGTGACAGATTTTATAACTTGTATTACAGGATACTACAGGTGGACATTCAGATGGTAATCTCAGTAATTGTAATGCCAAACTCTGACAGCATTACTCAGTTCATCAGGACCTGGATATTCACATTGTGCGTGAGTATTGTGTTCCAGCTCAATCCCATTTACTGCGTAAACATTCTCCTTTAAATCATCCCATTCGCTCAATAATTCTCCCCACACCTTCAATGTGTCCTGTAATCCTTGTATAATGAGCTGATAGGTGTAAGGTTTCTTATTATAACGGGCAACGTTTGTAAACCACTCTGTCACAGCTCCCCAACTTTCCTTTGCTCCAAGGAGAACAATCGCAGGTTCCCCAAACCCCTGATTCCCCAATGCCTGTTTGCTCTCTATAAGGCACACATCAGGATTGTGTTGGAATAGTGTGCACTTGCCTGAATCAGTGCAGCTCCCAGCACTGTTAAAGAACGTGAAAATCCTCCAGGACAAAGCACTGTGCCTGAGTGGTGTCCCATCCACTACCTTCAGCATTCCCGCTCTCCACCCCCGAGGTACTGTGGCATCACTGTGTAAGAGGCAAAGTCAGTATTGTCCAACCAGACCATAGGGCTGCTCTCTCATGAGGGAGAGATGACTGGTGGTGGTTTAACCTGAAGGTTACCCCAGCCCAGGCAAGGGGAGAGGTTGAGAAGGAGAGTCCACCTATTGTAGATCGATTTTATCTCCCCAATTTATCAGCAACAACTATATCATACCAATGAATAATGTAAAATAATATCCAAAACATGCTACTGCAATCCCCCATTCCATCAAACATCCTGGTAAATCCCCTGTGCCCCCTCTCAGGGACCCTGCCATCCTTCCGAATGTGTGGGCGATCTCTGGTTTGCACAGACCCAGCTGTTCTATGTTCCTGTGGGTGATGTCATCATCGAGCACCAGTTGAACTAAACCTCACTGTCTGGAAGGGTGGGAGACACAGAATTCCCAATAGCATTTAAGAAATGTTTAGGTGCACACTTGTGATACCAAGACAGATGGTGCGAATGACTGTGTATTGGAAAATGGATCAGGATAGTTTGGTGATAGTTTTCTTTACTGGCACTGACTCAATGGCCCACAGAGCCTTTTTCTGTGCTGTAAACCTCGAGACAATTAATATAGGAATATGACAGACCACCTTTGAAACCAGGTCAGAAAAAATGATAGTAGAATAGATGACACATGATTGGTCAATGTGTTTTGGAAGAAAGTGAGATGGAGAGGATTAGGAGGTAATTCTGGAGCTCGATGCAGGAATCTGAAAGGGCCGTCATCAAGTGAGAAATAAAAATGGGGAATCCGAAATCAAAGAAAGGCATATATAGCACAGCTTTGAGAGACTGGAGGGGATTAGAGTTAGGGAGAGGTCTCAGGCTGGAGAGGAATGATTAGAGAAAAGGAAGATGCTCGCCGAGCTGGGAATCTGTGTTGCAGACGTTTCGTCCCCTGTCTAGGTGACAGCCTCAGTGCTTGGGAATCTCCTGTGAAGCGTTTCTGTGATGTTTCCTCCGGCATTTGTAGTGGTTTGTATCTGCCGCTTCTGGTTGTCAGTTCCAGCTGCAACGGATAGGGGACAAAACGTCTGCAACACAAATTTCCAGCTCGGCGAACAGCACCACAACAACGATCACCCACAACGATCACCCGAGCTACAAATCTTCTCACAAACTTTGAAGATAAGTAAGAGTTGTGAGGCTGGGTGAGGTGACAGAGATAGGGACAGATGTGAAGAGGGAGGAATGCAGAGATGCCAAGAATTAGAGTCGTAATGTTATGTAGCATGGAAACAGACCCTGTGATCCCATCAATCCATGTCAAACATAATTCCAAACTGAGTTAATCTCACCTGCCTCCCCTTGGTCCACATGTATCCAAACATTTCCTATTCGGTACCTGTCCAAATGGGTTTCTCGAAGAATCACTGTGGTGAGGAAACTGGCCAGTTAGGGTCAGAATCATTGAGATGTACAAAATGGAAGCAGACCCTTCCGTCCAACCCATCCATGCTGACCAGATATCCCAAGCCAATCTCGTCCCACCTGCCAGCACCCGGCCCATATCCCTCCAAACCCTTCCTATTCATATATCCATCCAAATGCCTCTTAAATGTTGCAATTGTACCTGCCTCCACCACTTCCTCTGACAGCTCATTCCATACACGTACCACCCTCTGTGTGACGCAGTTGCCCCTTCAGTGTCTTTTATATCTTTACCCTGTCACCCTAAACCTATGCCCTCTAGTTCTGGACTAATTGCTGGAAGACTGGTGCCATTATTTGAGAAAGGTGGTAAGGAAAATTCAGCAAACTATAGACCGGTGAGCTTGAAGTCAGTCGAATGCAAGTTGTTGGAAGGGCTTATAAGAGGCAGGGTGTACATGTAATTGGAAAGACAAGAATGATTAGGGATAGTCAGCATGGCTTTGTGCATGGAAATCACTAACTTGGACTTCAGGAAGACGTTCAGCAAGGGTCCACATAACACACGGGTTAGCAAGTTCATCACCATAGAATACAAGGAGATGGGGAGATTTGTATACAAAATTGGCTGGAAGGTCATAGAGTCATAGAGATATACATAACAGAAACAGACCCTTCGGTCCAACCCGTCCATGTTGACCAGGTATCCCAATTCATTCTAGTCCCACCTGCCAGCACCTGACCCATATCTCTCTAAACCCTTCCTATTCATGTTCCCACCGACAGAGGAACCTCAATTATGTGAACGAGTTGGGTGGGCACGAATTCATTCGGACAGTCAATGATTCGGTGAATCGAGTAAATGCCTTTCCTCTGGGGCTCAGAGTTTTCAAAGTCTGCTCCCCATTCAGGAGACTGCAGCAGCATACAGCACGATCGCCCACCCACACAGTGACCCTCACTGCCTCCCACACACCGTCCCCAGCCTGACCCTCACTGCCGTCCACACACCGTCCTCAGCCTGATCCTCACTGCCTCCCACACACCGCCCTCAGCCTGTCCCTCACCACCATCCAACACCGCCCCCGGCTTGACCCTCACTGCCGCCCACAAACCACCCTCCACCACCACCCTCTGTCTTCTACCTTCGAGCCAGTTTTGTGTCCAAATGGCTAGTTCTCCCTGTATTCCATGAGATCTAACTTTGTCAACCAGTTTCCCATGGGGAACCTTGTCGAATGCCTTACCGAAGTCCATATAGATCACATCTACCGCTCTGCCCTCATCAATCCTCTTTGATACTTCTTCAAAACACTCAATCAAGTTCATGAGACATGATTTCCCACACACAAGCCATGTTGACTATCCCTAATCAGTCCTTGCCTTTCCAAAGACATGTACATCCTGTCCCTCAGGATTCCCTCCAACAACTTGCCCACCACCGACAACAGGCTTACTGGCCTATGGTTCTCTGTCTTGTCCTTACCACCCTTCTTAAGCAGTGGCACCACGTTAGCCAACCTCCAGTCTTCCAGCACCTTACCTGTGACTATCGACAATACAAATATCTCAGTAAGAGGCCCAGCAATCACTTCTCGAGCTTCCCACAGAGTCCTCGGGTACACCTGATCAGGTCGTGGGGATTTATCCACTTTTATACATTTCAAGACATCCAGCACTTCCTCCTCTGTAATATGGACATTTTTCCAGATGTCATCATTTATTTCCCTACATTCTATATCTTCCATGTCCTTTTCCACAGTAAATACTGATGCAAAATACTCGTTTAGTATCTACCCCCATCTTCTGTGGCTCCACATATAGGCTGCCTTGCTGATCTCTGAGGGGCCCTGTTCTCTCCCTAGTTACTTTTTTCTCCTTAATATATTTAAAATCCCTTTGGATCCTCTTTAAACCTATTTGCCAAAGCTATCTCATGTCCCCTTTTTGCCCTCCTGATTTCCCTATTAAGTATACACCCACTGCTTTTATACTCTTCTGAGGATTCACTTGATCTATCCTGCCTATACCTTTCCTATGCTTTTCTGAACCAAACCCTCAATTTTTTTAGTCATCCAGCATTCCCAACACATACCAGCCTTTCCTTTCACCCTAACAGGAAAAACTGTCTCTGGACTCCCATTATCTGATTTTTGAAGGCTTCCCATTTTCCAACTGTCCCTTTACCTGCGAACATCCTCGCCCAATCGGCTTTTGAAAGTTCTTGCCTAATACAGTCAAAATTAGCCTTCCTACAATTTAGAACTTCAACTTTTAGATCCAGTCTATCCTTTTCCATCACGGTGTTAAAACTAATAGAATTATAGCCGCTGGCCCCAAGTGCTTCCCCACTGACACCTCAGTCACCTGCCCTGCCTTATTTCCCAATAGTAGGTCAAGTTTTGCACCTTCTCTTGTAGGTACATCCACATTCTGAATCAGAAATTTTTCTTGTACACACTTAACAAATTCCTCTCCATTTAAACACTTAACACTGTGGCAGTCCCAGTCTATGTTTGGAAAGTTAAAATCTCCTACTATAACCACCCTATTATTCTTACAGATAACTGCAATCTTCTTACAAATTTGTTTCTCAATTTCCCCCTGACTATTTAGGGGTCTATAATGCACTCGGAAAAAACATGATCATCTCTATTCATATTCCACCCAAATAACTTCCTTGGATGTATTTCCAGGAATGGCGTCCCTCAGTACAGCGGTAATGCTATCACTTATCAAAAACACCACTCCCCCTCCTCTCGTGCCCCCCTTTCTATACATTTATATCATGGAACATTAAGCTGCCAGTCCTGTCCGTCCCTGAGCCACATTTCTGTAATTGCTATGATATACTATGTTCTAAAGCATGTCCTGAGTTTCTCTGTTGTCCCTGTTAGGCCTCTTGCATTGAAGTAAATGCAGTTTAATTTATTAGACCTACCTCGTTCTCTGCTTTGTTTCTGCCTGCCCTGACTGTTTGACTCGCTTCTTTTCCCAACTTTACCAGTCTCAGATTAATCTGTTTCCTCACTATCCCCCAGGTTCCACACCCGCACCTTACTAGTTTGAATTCTCCTGAGCATTTCTAGCAAATCTCCCTGCCAGTATATTAGTCCCCTTCCAATTCAGGTGCAATCTGTCCTTATTGTACAGGTCACTTTTACCCCAGAAGAGATTCCAATGATCCAAAAATGTGAACTTTTCACCCCTTCACCAGATTCTCAGCCACACATTCATCTTCTCTATACTCCTATTCCTGCCCTCACTAGCTCATAGTGCGAGGAGTAATCCAGATATTATCACCCTAGAGGACCTCCTTTTTAAATTCCTGGCTAACTTTCTATGTTTTCCCTTCAAGAATCTCATCCTTTTCCCTTCCTCTGTCATTGGTTCCAATGTGTACAATGACCTCCTGCTGGGCCCTCTCCCCTTTGAGAACATTCTGCACTCTCTCTGAGATATCCTTGATCCTAGCACCAGGGAGGTAACACACCATTCTGATTTTTCACTGCTGGCCACAGAAACATCTGCCTGTGCCTCGGACTAGACAGTCCCCTCTCACAATCCATCTCTTGGAACTTGATGTACCCCTCACTGCATTAGAGCCAGTCTCACTACCAAAAGCTTGGCTGTTCATGCTACATTCCCCTGAGAATTCATCACCCCTTACATTTTCCAAAACAGCATTCTTGCTTGAAATGAGGATAGCCACAGAAGACTCCTGCACTACCTGCCTAAC
>NW_025212483.1:26442-27000 GCF_004010195.1 Chiloscyllium plagiosum | reverse complement strand
TGCAGATGCTGGAGATCAGAGCTGAAAAATGTGTTGCTGGAAAAGCGCAGCAGGTCAGGCAGCATCCAAGGAGCAGGAGAATCGACGTTTCGGGCATAAGCCCTTCTTCAGGAATGAGGAAGGTGTGCCAAGCAGGCTAAGATAAAAGGTAGGGAGGAGGGACTTGGGGGAGGGGCGTTGGGAATGCGATAGGTGGAAGGAGGTTAAGGTGAGGGTGATAGGCCGGAGAGGGGGTGGGGGCGGAGAGGTCGGGAAGAAGATTTGCAGGTCAAGAAGGCGGTGCTGAGTCCGAGGGTTAGGACTGAGACAGGCCGTCTACTTGCGGAATGTTTCAGGGAACACCTCTGGGACACCCGCACCAACCAACCCAACCACCCCGTGGCTGAACACTTTAACTCCCCCTTCCATTCCGCCAAGGACATGCAGGTCCTTGGCCGCCTCCATCGCCAGACCATGGCAACACGACGCCTGGAGGAAGAGCGCCTCATCTTCCGCCTAGGAACCCTCCAACCACATGGGACGAATGCAGATTTCTCCAGCTTCCTCATTTCCCCTCCC
>NW_025212483.1:0-1253 GCF_004010195.1 Chiloscyllium plagiosum | reverse complement strand
ACCCCCCATACCTTTCCTTCGAACCCTACTTGCTCTTTGGAACATTGTTGTTTTTCTTCCCCTGCAGATTTGTTCGAGTGTAGCTCAACTATTCAAGTAAATTCATTAACCTGGACCTGATCGATTGATCGATGTTAGGTTTTCAATTCACGGTTCCTCTTATGGTTCATGCAACGGAGACTATGGGGTCTCAAGAGCCTCAGGTCTCTCACATACGTTTGTTCTTAGGTGACCAGCCCCTATCGTTTGAGCCACGGCGTCTCTGGGGCAAAATGAACAAAACAGCACACGGCGAACTTAGCAACAATTCGTACCACGCCTGTAAAGGTACGCCACTGGCACCAGAGTGGTCTTTAACTGTCTTTGTCTCCGATCGAATATCCGGAACGCACTCACCAGGGGATCACAAGAACAAGTGCAGTTGTAGACATTCGCACCAGTTTGCAACAAGTCCATATTACATAATCATAGAATCCCCTACAGTGTGGAAGCAGGCCATTCAGCCCATCGAGTCACGCCGACCCTCCTAAGACCTTCCCAACCAGGCTCACCCCCAACACTGTTCCTGTATTCCCGCATTTCCCATCGCTAATCGACATAGCAAAGACATCGCTGGGCATTAAGGGCAATTCTTTGGACCTCAACCGGAATTCACCTCACCAAATCTCACCAGAATTTAAAAGGGCAAGTTTTGTGTTCACAATCGCAAGATCGCCCGTGATGGCCAATGAGAAAGATAGAAGGGTGAACTGCGGCTAGCAAATCAACTGAATGTTGCTGTTGTGAGCATTGGTCAATTTAAATATTCTTTATCAATAACCAAGGAACAATGCATTACCATGCAATGTAATCGATCAGTTGCTTCAGGATTCGCCCAACAGCACATTGTCAACTGATTTAACTATCTTTAACTCGCATAATAATTTTTATGCAGCTTTTTTTTTGAGAAAACATTTTAAACTTTCTCGGGATACTGAAGGGTGACTAATATGAAATCAGTTTCACTGCCCAGTTCTTTCCTTGCTCTGATTTAAAATAAAATATCCATTCTACGGATGTCGCTCTCACTTACTAGGCCCACATTTATTGTAGGTAAAAACAATGACTGCAGATGCTGGAAACCAGATTCTGGATTAGTGGTGCTGGAAGAGCACAGCAGTTCAGGCAGCATCCAAGGAGCTTCGAAATCGACGTTTTGGGCAAAAGCCCTTCATCAGGAATAAAAGGCCATCCCTAATGTCCCTGCAGAAGGT
>NW_025212482.1:26187-27000 GCF_004010195.1 Chiloscyllium plagiosum | reverse complement strand
TGGAGCCGCAGAAAATGGGGGAGATACTAAGTGAGTATTTTGCATCAGTATTTATTGTGGAAAAGGATATGGAAGATATAGACTTGAGGGAAATGGATGATGACATCTTGCAAAATGTCCAGATTTCAGAGGAAGAAGTGCTAGATGTCTTGAAAAGCAATAAGGTGGATAAATCCCCAAGACCTGATCAGGTGTACCCAAGAACTCTGTGGGAAGCTAGAGAAGTGATTGCTGGACCTCTTGCTGAGATATTTGTATCATCGATAGTCACAGGTGAGGTGCTGGAAGACTGGAGGTTGACAAACGTGGTGCCACTGTTTAAGAGTGTGGTAAGGACAAGCCAGGGAACTACAGACCAGTGAAGCTGACCTTGGTAGTGGGCAAGTTGTTAGAGGTAATCCTGAGGGACAGGATATACATGTATTTGGAAAGGCAAGAACTGATTAAGGACAGTCAACATGGCTTTGTGCTTGGGAAATCATGTCTCACAAACTTGATTGAGTTTTCTGAAGAAGTAACAAAGAGGATTGATGAGGGCAGAGCGGTAGATGTGATCTAAATGGACTTCAGTAAGGTGTTCGACAACATTCCCCATGGGAGATTGACTAGTAAGGTTAAATCTCATGGAATACAGGGAGAACTAGCCATTTGGATACAGAACTGGCTCAAAGGTAGAAGACAGAGGGTGGTGGTGGAGGGTTGTTTTTCAGACTGGAGGCCTGTGACCAGTGGAGTGCCACAAGGATCGGTGCTGGGCTCTTTACTTTTTGTCATTTACATAAATGATTTGAATGCGAGCATAAGAGGTACAGT
>NW_025212482.1:0-3747 GCF_004010195.1 Chiloscyllium plagiosum | reverse complement strand
CGACCAGACATCCCAACCCAATCTAGTCCCACCTGCTAGCCCTTGGCCCATATCCTTCCAAACCCTTCCTATTCATATACCCACCCAGATGCCTTTTAAATATTGCAATTGCACTAACCATCCTCTGGCAACTCATTCCATACATGCACCACACTCTGGGTGAAATATTTGCCTCTTAGATCCCTTTAAAATTTTTCCCTTCTCACCCTAAACCTATGCCCTCTAGTTCTGGATTCCTCTAGCCCAGGGAAAAGACTTTGTCTATTTATCCTATCCATGCCTCATGATTTTATAAACCTCTATAACAGAATGCTAGAAGTGAATGATTTGATTTTTTTGCTAGAATCCCCTTATAGCCTGTGAGTCACAAGCAGTTATGAATGAAGGTTCACTTTTTCTGGTGTATTTTTGCTCATCAGGCACTTCGAGGGGACAACGTTTTCACACAGAGGTTGGTGTGTGAATGGAATGAGCTGCCAGAGGAAGTGGTGGAGGCTAGTACAATTACAACATTTAAAAGGCATCTGGATGGGTACATGAATGGGAAGGGTTTAGAGGGATATCGGCTAAATGCTGGCAAATGAGACTAGATTAAGTTAGTATGTCTGGGCAACAAGTTGTACTGAAGGTCTGTTTCCATGCTATATATCTCTATGACTCTATGACTCTAATGTAGCTATCATGCAAAGAACAGCAACCAAAAATAAGATATCAGAGATTGTAGGAGAAAGTGAGGACTGCAGATGCTGGAGATCAGAGTCAAGAGTGTGCTGCCGGAAAAGCACAGCAGGTCAGGCAACATCCGAGGAGCAGGAGAATTGACATTTTGGGCATAAGCCCTTCATCAGGAATGTGGCTTCTCCTTGTACAGAGAGGAGGAGAACTTCCTCAAAGTAACTTCATTCCTAATGAAGGGCTTATGCCCAAAACATCGATTATCAGAGATTGTAGGTCAGTTATGCTTCTGTACAAAATATAAACTAGTGTCAAAAGCTACAACCACATGTTTGTGGTCATTTGGGTTTTAAGTTGTGCAGTTCTGAGTTTCCTCATTGTTTTGAAAGGCATGAAAGTAAAGTGGCATGTTGATGCAGAGTAACAGGTACTTCCTCAAATTCCTTATGATCATACTCCATGGTTTTGTGCCCCCCTCATGAAGAAAAGCATTTGAAATGTTGCGATTTATTAATGATTTTTAGGACTCTTTGATGCCCTGACCACATCTATTGTTTCACCAGCTGTTTCACCCACAAAGGGGGTTTCAGCAATAAAAGCACATGGGGAGCATTCAAAATTTTAAACCACTAACTGTTATTTGGTTGCACTTTTATGAGCTCTCCAGAACAAGCAATAAAAGTGGAATCTGCACTTCAGTTCTGCAGCACATATCTCAAAAGATATGAGATAAGATGTGAAAACAAAATAATAAGCCTTCATTGAAAACTTGTTCTTCTTTTCTACAATTTTGTCTCTGCACATCCTTTACCAATGGCCCTTATTCATGTGAGGAGACAGCTTAATGGTTGCTGCCAGTCTTCCAATTATGTTGGCCAAGTGCTCAAGTGTGAACCTGAAACATTAAGTACCAGCGAGGTGAAGGAACCATCAAGTACTCGTTCAACAGCCGCATACAAACAGTAGACAGTGGACGAAAGGGGAAACTTGCTTTGCTTTTCACTTCCCAAGTGTCACAGAGGCTTATTGTAATTGAGGGAGGCTTAATGGTTAATGGAGAGTTTCAAAAGGTTTTGATGGAGCAGAGTGCTACAGAGAATGGTTGAGGCAAATAGCAGAAGTATTTAAGGAGAGGCTAAATAACCAGAGGAAGAAGAAAGAAATAAAGGTTATGCTGTTTGAATTAAGTAAGGAATGATATGAAAAGATTTTTTGGAACATAAGTGGCCTGATGGGGTGATGGACTGACTGTGTTACAATTCCCTGAATCTGAATTTTGATATTGTATTTTATGCCATGATAAGCTACACATCTGAACCATGACTACGATCCCTAGTTTGACATCTATAATGTCACCTGACACCTGCTACTGAAACCCTCTAGATATTTTTATAGTCTTTCATGGGATATGGGCAATTTATTGTCCATCGCAAATTGCTCTTGAGAAGGTGGTGGCAAATGGCCTAATGGAATCGGTGTAATCCATTTGCTGCAGGTATGTCCATACCGCTATTAGAGAGGGAATTCCAGAATATTGACCCAATGTCAGTGAAGAATGTGTTGCTGGAAACGCGCAGCAGGTCAGGCAGCATCCAAGGGACAGGGGAATCAACATTTCGGGCATAAGCCCTTCTTCACCTGCTGTGCTTTTCCAGCAACACATTTTTAAGCTCTGATCTCCAGCATCTGCAGTCCTCACTTTCTCCCAATGTCAGTGAAGGAATAGTACATTAGTTCCAAATCAGGATAGTATGCAGATTGGAGGGGAACCAGCAGCTAATGGTGTTTTCATTACATCTGTTGCTCTTGAGCTTCTAGGTGATAGTGATCACAGATTTGGAAGGAGCTGTTGAAAGATGAATTGTTGCAGTCAATCTTGTATATAGTACACACTGTTACCACAGTGCATCAGTGATGGGGGGAGTAAATGTTAAGGTTAGTATATAGAGTGCTTACGTTAGAAATGCATTAATCCAGTCTAGGGTGACATTCCACCACAGTACACATTTGTTCAAGTAAATTGTGGACAAGCCGTGGGGCAAGAGTTGGGATGTGTCAGGAGGTGTACAATTCTGAATCACTGTGACATCTCTTGAAGCCATAATATTCATCGAGAAACATAGAAAATATATGCACGTGTAGGCCATTCGGCCCTTCGAGCCTGTTCCACCATTCAATATGATCATGGCTGATCATGCCATTTCAGTATCCCATTCCCGCCATCTCCCATACCCCTTGATCCCTTTAGCCACAAGGGCCACATTCAGCTCCCTCTTGAATAGATCTAATAAACTAGCCCCAACAGCTTTCTATGGTAGAGAATTCCATAGGTTCACAACTCCCTGGAGAAATCCTTCCTCATCTTAGTCCTAAATGGCTTATTCCTTATTCTTAGATGGTGACCCCTAGTTCTGGACTTCCCCAATATCAGGAACATTCTTCCAACATCTAACCCGTCCAGTCCAGTCAGGATTTTATATGTCTCTATGAGATCCCCCTCATTCTTCTAAATTCCAGTGAGTACAAGCCTAGTCAATCCAATCTTTCTTAAAATATCAGTCCTGCCATCCCAGGAATCAGTCTGGGGTGACAATCCCTCAATTGGAAGAATGTCCTTCCTCAGACTAAGAGACGAAGATTGCATATAATACTTAAGATGTGGCCTCACCAAGACTCTATATAACTGCAGCAAGATATCCCTACTCCTATATTGAAATCCTCTCGCGATGAAGATCAGCATGCCATTAGCTTCTGGTACCACCTGCTGCATTTGCATGCCACCATGAAATCAAGGTCTTGTTGCACCTCACCTTTTACTAAACTGCCACCATTCAGATAATAATCTACCTTCCTGCTTTTGCCACCAAAGTGGATAATCTCACATTTATCCACATTATATTGCATTTGCCAAGTATATGCCCACTCAGCCAGCCTGTCCAAGTCACCCTGCAGCTCTTTACAGCACATACTGCCCCCCAGCTCAGTGTCATCTGCAAATTTGGAGATATTGTGTTCAATTCCTTTGTCCAAATCATTAGTGTATATTGTAAACAGCTGGGGTCCCAGCACTGA
>NW_025212481.1:25889-26997 GCF_004010195.1 Chiloscyllium plagiosum | reverse complement strand
TGCTGACTGCTGCCAATCAAACCCTGACTTTCACGAGCATGTACAGAGGAACCACGATTGTCCAAATATCAATTATCCAAAATTTGGATGATCCGAAGGGGACCTCAAGGTCCCGATAGAAACATTACGTCTTTCAACCCTGATTTCGTCTATTATTTGTAGGTACGATTATTAAAGAAAAACTTGACTTACTAAAATGCTGCCAAGAACAGTCCAGGCACCGTCTCCAAAAGTCTGACCTCCCACCTTCTCTGTCTCTATCACCCCACACATTCCCTGGAATTGTACACAGGGGTTTACTCTAAACACCCCCTCCCCCAGATAACTGCGCCAACATTGTCCTGTACACAGCAAAGGTGAAATTTATCAAAACGTGTGTGCGTGTGTGCTATTTGATGAGTTACCCGACAAAGACAGCAGCAGCAGCAGTTCTGTTGCTGTACTATTTGATGAGTTTCCCGACAAAGACAGCAGCAGCAGCAGTTCTGTTGGTGTACAGTCCGGCTGCCCCGGGGAGATGGTTGAGGATGGCAGTTTGTGGGTACAGCGTTAGGGGGCGGATGGGGACGCAGACGGGAGTCCAAAGATGGGTGGGGATGATTGGTGGTGTTGGGTTTGGGGGTACGGGTTTGGGGGCGCAGGGTTAGAGGCGTGCGGGGGTGTGGATGGGACTTGGACAATGGGTGGGGATGATTGGGCTTGCGGGGTTAGGGGACAGATGTTGGTGTTGCAGGGTTAGGACCGGGCATGGGCAGACGGGAGTTGCGTTGGACGGGGTTGTGGGCTGGTGTGGGCAGGGTTGGGGTGGGAGCAGACAAGGTTGGGGCGGGCAGGGGCAGGCGGTGGCATGGGGTGGAACGGATGAGGATGTGGGCGTGCGGCTGGTGGTATGGGAGCAGGCGTGTTTGGTGTGCGTGGGGGCAGACAGGGAAGTGGAGTGGGAGTGGACGGGGTTGTGGGCGGGCGGGGGCCGGGGTGGGTGTGGACAGGGTTCGGGTGGGCGGGGCATAGATGGGGCAGGGTGGGAGTGGACAAGGCGGGGTGGGAGCGGATGCAGGGTGGGGTCTCGCACGCAGTGTGCTTTTGCCTTGTCTCCTGAACAGGGAGC
>NW_025212481.1:24647-25663 GCF_004010195.1 Chiloscyllium plagiosum | reverse complement strand
ATAGGAAGTGACTTCAGAAGAATTCCAGAAATTGTGGAAACCTGAGAATTCTCAGAAATTGATGATTCAGAAAAGGAGGGCCATGAAGCTGTTAAGGAATCAAAATGCGAACATTCATGCTAACAAACAGGAACACAAAGGCTGCATCAATCTACTATCTATAATTCAAAGGAAACAAAATAAAAGCAATGTCAAATGTGGAAATTTGTAATCAGGAGAGGAGAGTTTATTGTGGAGAACAAGGAAATGGCCAAGAAAATAACCAGAAAATCACCCATAAAACCAAATGATCAGATAGAGCTTATGGGACTAAAGACATGAAGCCAATTTATATCAGTAACAGGGCTGTACATGAAAATGTAACTAGATTGAGCATTGCTAAGTCTGACAAAACAGATTTACTTCGTTTCAAAATGTCAGAAATAAGGCACCAATGGAAGTATTAATTGCGTAGTCGATGACTGTGTTTTATTTTCCTGTACGTCCTGCAGAGATTGGAAACCATTGTAGACTAATGGAAGGTAGTAACTGTGTTCCAAGCATTTTAGATGAATGGAAGGGATCCAAGCAAATATTTGTGATTCGGAGGAGTTGGTGTTGGATTGGGGTCGACAACATTAAAAATCACACAACACTAATTGGAGGCACAAACTTTCAAAGTGCACAACCACCTGATGAAGAAGCAGCGCTTCGAAGGCTACTACTAGCGAATAAACCTTTTGGACTGTAACCTGGTTTTGTGTGATTTTTAACCTTATCATTTATGGTTATCATAAATGATGGAGATGAGAATGTGGAGGGGAGAGTGGGGGATGGTGTGATAAATCAGTTTGAGTTGGACACAAAGATTGGACGAGTGGTTGGCAGCGAGGAGGAAGGCCTTATGTTGCAGGAAGATACCGACGGAATGGTCAGAACTGCAGTTCGATGGCAGATGAAATGTAATGCTGATAAATATGAGTTGATGCACTTTGGGAGAAGGAACCAGGCAGGGGAGGACTCAATGAATGGCAGCA
>NW_025212481.1:20257-22146 GCF_004010195.1 Chiloscyllium plagiosum | reverse complement strand
CCATGCTGGGCTGTGAGTTCTGAAACCAGAAGTCAATACTGGTAATGGCACTGACACGCTGACCACTGTGCATAGACCCACCAAGTGGGTAGCTCTAACATTGAAAAGGATTTGGATCTCTTTGTACACCAGTCACTGAAAGCAATATTGCAGGAACAGAAAGCAGTTTGGAAGATAAATAGCCCATTGACCTTCATTTCAGGAGTATTTGAGTAGAGGAGTAAAGGTGTCTTACTGCAGCTGTACAGGCCCTTAGTGAGACCCCATCTCGAACATTGTGCAGTATTTTGTGCGGTTTTGCTCTCCTTACCAATAAAGGACAAATCTGCATTGAGGGGAAGCAGTGAAGGATGACTAGACTGATCTCTGGGAAAACAGGCTTGTTGTGCGAATAGAGTTTAAGGCGACTGTATTCCATAGGGTTTAGGAAAATGAGTGGTGATCTCAGTGAAATATCTAAAATTCTAAAATTCTGACAGGGTGAGACAGATCGGAAGCAGGGATGATAATTCCCCTTACTGGGACGTCAAAGAACAAGGGGCCACAACATTAGGTACAGACAGGCCACTCTGCATTGAGATGAGAATAAATATCTTCACTCAGAGACTGCTGAACTTGGTCAATTTTCTGACACATCAGGCTGTGGAAGCCAAGACACTGAATATAAATGAGGATTTCTGGAAATTAAAGGGATAGACAGAGAGCAAGAGTATCGTGTGAAGATAGAGGATCAGATATCATTCCATGCTTTTCTCCAATAACACGGTAGTTGTATTCCTGTGGAACACCGTGTTGTAGAAAATCATGCAATATTAATAATGCGGTCTATGGGAAAAAGTGGGGAACGGGAAACCCCCCCCCCCCAAATATAAATCAGCAAAAAACAAAAATTTAAGTTAATCTAACGCACACGAGCATAGCTTAAGAAAATCTTTAAATCATATATTGTAATGAAACAATGTTGTAAATGTTGCACTTTCACCCTAATTTCACTGACTACAGCACTGTACCTTTCACCAAACTCTTCGCCAGAAAGCGCGTGAGCAGACTGACCACAGAATGCTGACATGGAATTCCGGTTTGAAATTAAGGTCCGTCTAAATGTAGACTACAATTCCTAGTTTCAGTCTCAGTTTCAAGGCTTGCAGAGCAGATTACATTCCTGCTGTAGTGATAACACTGAGGGTGCATTTTGCAGACAGAGGATCCTGAGGCTGGGTTTTGCTGATCAACTGGTGCCGTGGATGGAATTGCATTACAGTGAATGGGAGCTCGCTTTATAAAGAGGATGCACAATTCACGAATTATGATGCAAACAAGTTGTGTTTAATAAACATGCGCTATTGGAGAACTGCCTGTATATTGAAGGGAGGATCAAAATCGATGGACCAAAGCAACTACTGCAGTTCCCATTTTATATATCCCGACGTTTAAACATGTTAAATGATATGAACACTGTATGTGGCAAATCGTACTGAGGAGATTTTCTCCACTATCTAGAATGGGGGATGCTCAATGTGTTGAATGACCTCCTCCCTTCCCGATGTTTCTGTGCAGTCTGTGGGATAGCTCTGCAAGTCGTGTCACAAGCTCTCAGACGTTCGAAAGGAGGACTCTGCGGGGACATCAGGACTGTGTTTCCCATTCCCATTTCCAACAACAAGGCTGAGACCGGGTGTTCTGACTCGGTTTATCCTTTAAGAACGATGAGCAGTTTGATACAATTGAGTGCCTTGCTTGGAAGTTTCAGAGACCATTGAAGAGTTTATCACATGTCTGTGTATCTGGAGTCACTTTTAGGCAGACCAGGAAAGCACGGGAGACTCACTTCCTGAAACTGGGAAGGAAAATGGTAATCACAATTGACATTGGCTTCAAAGTCACTATTC
>NW_025212481.1:18682-19896 GCF_004010195.1 Chiloscyllium plagiosum | reverse complement strand
CACTGATGTATAGAGCAGTCCATTATTTAGGATTGAGATACTTGTGGAGTACTCTCCTCCAGTGAGTTGCTTAGTAGTCCATTGACATTTATAATTGGATGTGGATGGACTGCAAAACTTAGATCTGATCTGTTGGTCTTTAGATAATTTTGTCCTCTCTATCAGATGTTAATCCTGCTATTTGGAATGTAACTGATCAAGTACCATAGCTTTAGTGGTTTATCATCAGGGTTAGGTGCACATGGTTCTGACTCTGGTATGTTCACCCACGCTCCTTACTGAACCATGGATCAGTTTGATGTTAATGGTAGATTGAGAGATTATCCCAGGGAAAAAAGTTACAGATTGTGATTGAACACAATTCTGTTGCTGCTGCTGTGATCTACATCATCACATGAATGGCCAGTTTGACCTGCAATATCTGTAATTCAATTCTACTGACTGTCCCCCAATTCATACCGAGACCCATTCACCCATCAGCACTGTACTCAGTGATCTAACCTGGTTTCTCATGTAGTGGCATTTCCATTTTCGTATTCTGATTCTGTTAGGATCTCTCCATGGTGTCACGCTTCCAATTTGTCACATTATTTAAATTCTTTAACATATTCATGTGAATCTTTTCCATTCCCGTAATGACATCTTCTATATTTAAAGTGAATGCGTTTCCCTCTGTTTCTTTCTCTGACCATGATTAAGAGATCTGCAGTGCCCATGATGCAGCCGTATGCACGTTCAGAGCCAATGATTCTGTGCACCTGGTGTTACTGTTCACTTCCCTGGTACCCAGTGCTCAGTATTGGACAGAGCTTTTGAGCAACTTTGACAGACATCTGTGGACCCAGTTCAAAAATAGACATAGCTGAAGAAACTAAGCAGGTCTGGTAGCATGAAAGCAGAGTTGATCTTTCAGGTCCAGTTTCTCCAGAAATATTTGTGTTTTTATTTCCAGTATCCATAATTATTTGTTTATTTGAAAATTTGTGCTGTGCCAATTCAACCCTGGAGAAACTCAGCAGGTCTGGCAGAATCTGCAGAGACAGAGAAACCGAGTTAGCGTTTCAAGTCCAGTGTGACACTTCTTCAGAACTGAAACGTATTGGAAAATGGGATTTCTAATCCCTTGACAGAGGTGGGGGAGTGGGTGATGCGTAACAGAGAGTGTGGTAAAAAATAGGCTTTTAACAGTGGTGAACGAGAGGGTGATGTGAAAG